>NW_026614707.1:0-196093 GCF_030052815.1 Hevea brasiliensis | reverse complement strand
TTTTTCTTAGCTAGACATAAGAGACAATTAAGAGCATACCCACATTTAAAGTACTCTAAATTAAAAATTAAATTGTTGAGGAGTTTTGGCTTTGTTTCAATCTTTGAGTTCAATGTTACATGGATGCAACTTTTAGACCTAGGTGTTTTATTTATTTAACTCATAATTTGTGTATTTTTAAATATTTCTTTTATTACCAAAAGGAAATTTTAAAAATTTGGGCAACAAATTTTTCAATTTTGTTAGGTTAATAAAATCTTATTTTTAAGAATTAAAAAATGAATTCATTAATTTTTTGTTTAATTGAGCCTGTAAAAAAATTTCAAATTACTAGAGCATTGGTCTAGCAATTTTTTTTTGCTTTTTTGGGCCATAGAAAAAAATATTAATCAATGACAATTATAACATTTAGATATATGAGATGAATGATGGATATAAAAAAAGACTTACGTATTTTATGTACCTCCCTCACAATTTAATTTTTTTTAAATTCTTCAATTAAAAAAATAAATTTAGCAACTAATTTTTAATCTAAGTTGAACTAATAAAAAAGTTTCATTTTATTAGAATATAGGCTCATTAATTTTTTTTAGGTGGGTTAAGTTTGAAATTACAAGAATAATGGCTCATTAAATTTTTTATTTAATTGGAATAATAAAAAAATAAACTTTTGAAAATTTGTTAAGTTTTTTTTTATTAGACATAAGAGACAATTAAGAGCATACCCACTTTTAAAGTACTCTAAATTAAAAATACAATTGTTGAGGAGTTTCGGCTTTGTTTCAATCTTTGAGTTCAATGTTACACGGATGCAAATTTTAGACCTAGGTGTTTTACTTATATAACTCATAATTTGTGTATTTTTTAAATATTTCTTTTATTACCCAAAGGAAATTTTAAATATATGGGCAACTAATTTTTCAATTTTGTTAGGTTAATAAAAACTTATTTTTAAGAATTAAAAAATGAATTCATTAATTTTTTGTTTAATTGAGCCTGCAAAAAAATTTGAAATTACTAGAGTATTGGTCCAGCAATTCTTTTTGCTTTTTTGGGCTATGGAAAAAAATATTAATCAATGACAATTATAACATTTAGATATATGAGACAAATGACGGATATAACAACAAGACTTAAGTATTTTATGTACCTCCCTCACAATTTATTTTTTTTTAAAATTCTTAAATTAAAAAAAAATTCAGCAACCAATTTTAAATCGAAGTTAAGCTAATAACAAAGTTTTATTTTATTAGAATATAGGCTCATTAATTTTTTTTTTAAATGGGTTAGGTTTCAAATTACAATAATAATGGCTCATTAAATATTTTATTTAATTAACCTTTTAAAAATTTGTTCAGTTTTTTTTTTTTTGCTAGACATAAGAGACAATTAAGAACATACCCACATTTAAAGTACTCTAAATTAAAAATTAAATTGTTGAGGAGTTTTGGCTTTGTTTCAATTTTTGAGTTCAATGTTAAACGGATGCAACTTTTAGACCTAGGTGTTCTATTGATTTAACTCGCAATTTCTGTATTTTTTAAATATTTTTTTATTACCCAAAGGAAAATTTAAAAATTTGGGCAACTAATTTTTCAATTTTGTTACTTTAATAAAAACTAAATTTTAAGAATTAAAATATGAATTCATTAATTTTTTGTTTAATTGAGTCGATAAAAAACTTTGAAATTACTAGAATATTGGTCCATTAATTTTTTTTGCTTTTATGGGCCATGGAAAAAAATATTAATCAATGACGATTATAACATTTAGATATATGAGGTGAATGATGGATATAACAACTAGACTTAGGTATTTTATGTACCTCGCTCACAATTTAATTTTTTTAAATTCTTAAATTAAAAAAAAATTCAGCAACCAATTTTTAATCTAAGTTGAGCTAATAAAAAAGTTTCATTTTATTAGAATATAGGCTCATTAATTTTTTTTTTAAAGTGAGTTAAATTTAAAATTATAAGAATAATGGCTCATTAAATTTTTATTTAATTGGAATAATAAAAAAATAACCTTTTTAAATTTTGTTAAGGTTTTTTTTAGCTAGACATAAGAGACAATTAATAGCATACCCACATTTAAAGTACTCTAAATTAAAAATAAAATTGTTGAGGAGTTTCAGCTTTTTTTCAGTCTTTGAGTTCAATGTTAAACGGATGCAACTTTTAGACCTAGGTGTTTTATTTATTTAATTTTAAATATTTTTTTATTACCCAAAGGAAAATTTAAAAATATGGGCAACTAATTTTTCAATTTTGTTAGGTTAATAAAAGCTAATTTTTAAGAATTAAAAAATGAATTCATTAATTTTTTGTTTAATTGAGCCTGTAAAAAACATTGAAATTACTAGCGTATTGGTCCATTAATTTTTTTTGCTTTTTGGGCCATGGAAAAAAATATTAATCAATGACGATTATAATATTTAGATATATGAGACGAATGACGGATATAACAACTAGACTTAGGTATTTTATGCACCTCGCTCACAATTTAATTTTTTTAAAATTCTTAAATTGCAAAAAAAATTTAGCAACCAATTTTTAATTTAAGTTGAGCTAATAAAAAAGTTTCATTTTACTACAATATAGGCTCATTAAATTATTTTTTTTAGTGGGTTAAGTTTCAAATTATTAGAATAGTGGCTCATTAAATTTTTTATTTAATTGGAATAATAAAGAAATAAACTTTTAAAAATTTGTTAAGTTTTTTTTTTTGCTAAACATAAGAGACAATTAAGAGCATACCCACATTTAAAGTACTCTAAATTAAAAATATAATTGTTGAGGAGTTTCGGCTTTGTTTCAATCTTTGAGTTCAATGTTACATGGATGCAACTTTTAGACCTAGGTGTTTTATTTATTTAACTCATAATTTGTGTATTTTTAAATATTTCTTTTATTACCCAAAGGAAATTTTAAAAATATGGGCAACTAATTTTTCAATTTTGTTAGGTTAATAAAATCTTATTTTTAAGAATTAAAAAATGAATTCATTAATTTTTTGTTTAATTGAGCCTGAAAAAAATTTCAAATTACTAGAGCATTGGTCTAGCAATTTTTTTTGCTTTTTTGGGCCATAGAAAAAAATATGAATCAATGACAATTATAACATTTAGATATATGAGATGAATGATGGATATAAAAAAAGACTTAGGTATTTTATGTACCTCCCTCACAATTTAATTTTTTTTAAATTCTTCAATTAAAAAAATAAATTTAGCAACTAATTTTTAATCTAAGTTGAGCTAATAAAAAAGTTTCATTTTATTAGAATATAGGCTCATTAATTTTTTTTAGGTGGGTTAAGTTTGAAATTACAAGAATAATGGCTCATTAAATTTTTTATTTAATTGGAATAATAAAAAAATAAACTTTTAAAAATTTGTTAAGTTTTTTTTTTTATTAGACAAAAGAAACAATTAAGAGCATACCCACTTTTAAAGTGCTCTAAATTAAAAATACAATTGTTGAGGAGTTTCGGCTTTGTTTCAATCTTTGAATTCAATGTTACACGGATGCAAATTTTAGACCTAGGTGTTTTACTTATTTAACTCATAATTTGTGTATTTTTTAAATATTTCTTTTATTACCCAAAGGAAATTTTAAATATATGGGCAACTAATTTTTCAATTTTGTTAGGTTAATAAAAACTTATTTTTAAGAATTAAAAAATGAATTCATTAATTTCTTGTTTAATTGAGCCTGCAAAAAAAATTGAAATTACTAGAGTATTGGTCCAGCAATTCTTTTTGCTTTTTTGGGCTATGGAAAAAAATATTAATCAATGACAATTATAACATTTAGATATATGAGACGAATGACGGATATAACAACAAGACTTAAGTATTTTATGTACCTCCCTCACAATTTAATTTTTTTTAAAATTCTTAAATTAAAAAAAAATTCAGCAACCAATTTTAAATCGAAGTTAAGCTGATAAAAAAGTTTTATTTTATTAGAATATAGGCTCATTAATTTTTTTTTAAGTGGGTTAGGTTTCAAATTACAATAATAATGGCTCATTAAATATTTTATTTAATTAACCTTTTAAAAATTTGTTCAGTTTTTTTTTTTTTTGCTAGACATAAGAGACAATTAAGAGCATACCCACATTTAAAGTACTCTAAATTAAAAATTAAATTGTTGAGGAGTTTTGGCTTTGTTTCAATTTTTGAGTTCAATGTTAAACGGATGCAACTTTTAGACCTAGGTGTTCTATTGATTTAACTCGCAATTTCTGTATTTTTTAAATATTTTTTTATTACCCAAAGGAAAATTTAAAAATTTGGGCAACTAATTTTTCAATTTTGTTACTTTAATAAAAACTAAATTTTAAGAATTAAAATATGAATTCAATAATTTTTTGTTTAATTGAGTCGATAAAAAACTTTGAAATTACTAGAATATTGGTCCATTAATTTTTTTTGCTTTTATGGGCCATGGAAAAAAATATTAATCAATGACGATTATAACATTTAGATATATGAGGTGAATAATGGATATAACAACTAGACTTTGGTATTTTATGTACCTCGCTCACAATTTAATTTTTTTAAATTCTTAAATTAAAAAAAAATTCAGCAACCAATTTTTAATCTCAGTTGAGCTAATAAAAAAGTTTCATTTTATTAGAATATAGGCTCATTAATTTTTTTTTTAAAGTGAGTTAAATTTAAAATTATAAGAATAATGGCTCATTAATTTTTTATTTGATTGGAATAATAAAAAAATAACCTTTTTAAATTTTGTTAAGATTTTTTTTAGCTAGACATAAGAGACAATTAATAGCATACCCACATTTATAGTACTCTAAATTAAAAATAAAATTGTTGAGGAGTTTCAGCTTTTTTTCAGACTTTGAGTTCAATGTTAAACGGATGCGACTTTTAGACCTAGGTGTTTTATTTATTTAATTTTAAATATTTTTTTATTATCCAAAGGAAAATTTAAAAATATGTGCAACTAATTTTTCAATTTTGTTAGGTTAATAAAAGCTAATTTTTAAGAATTAAAAAATGAATTCATTAATTTTTTGTTGAATTGAGCCTGTAAAAAACATTGAAACTACTAGCGTATTGGTCCATTAATTTTTTTTGCTTTTTGGGCCATGGAAAAAAATATTAATCAATGACAATTATAATATTTAGATATATGAGACGAATGACAGATATAACAACTAGACTTAGGTATTTTATGCACCTCGCTCACAATTTAATTTTTTTTAAATTCTTAAATTACAAAAAAAATTTAGCAACCAATTTTTAATCTAAGTTGAGCTAATAAAAAAGTTTCATTTTATTAGAATATAGGCTCATTAAATTTTTTTTTTAGTGGGTTAAGTTTCAAATTATTAGAATAGTGGCTCATTAAATTTTTTATTTAATTGGAATAATAAAGAAATAAACTTTTAAAAATTTGTTAAGTTTTTTATTTTTGCTAGACATAAGAGACAATTAAGAGCATACCCACATTTAAAGTACTCTAAGTTAAAAATACAATTGTTGAGGAGTTTCGGCTTTGTTTCAATCTTTGAGTTCAATGTTACATGGATGCAACTTTTAGACCTAGGTGTTTTATTTATTTAACTCATAATTTGTGTATTTTTTAATATTTCTTTTATTACCAAAAGGAAATTTTAAAAATATGGGCAACAAATTTTTCAATTTTGTTAGGTTAATAAAATCTTATTTTTAAGAATTAAAAAATGAATTCATTAATTTTTTGTTTAATTGAGCCTGTAAAAAAATTTCAAATTACTAGAGCATTGGTCTAGCAATTTTTTTTTGCTTTTTTGGGCCATAGAAAAAAATATTAATCAATGACGATTATAACATTTAGATATATGAGGTGAATAATGGATATAACAACTAGACTTAGGTATTTTATGTACCTCGCTCACAATTTAATTTTTTTAAATTCTTAAATTAAAAAAAAATTCAGCAACCAATTTTTAATCTCAGTTGAGCTAATAAAAAAGTTTCATTTTATTAGAATATAGGCTCATTAATTTTTTTTTTAAAGTGAGTTAAATTTAAAATTATAAGAATAATGGCTCATTAAATTTTTATTTGATTGGAATAATAAAAAAATAACCTTTTTAAATTTTGTTAAGGTTTTTTTTAGCTAGACATAAGAGACAATTAATAGCATACCCACATTTAAAGTACTCTAAATTAAAAATAAAATTGTTGAGGAGTTTCAGCTTTTTTTCAGACTTTGAGTTCAATGTTAAACGGATGCGACTTTTAGACCTAGGTGTTTTATTTATTTAATTTTAAATATTTTTTTATTACCCAAAGGAAAATTTAAAAATATGTGCAACTAATTTTTCAATTTTGTTAGGTTAATAAAAGCTAATTTTTAAGAATTAAAAAATGAATTCATTAATTTTTTGTTGAATTGAGCCTGTAAAAAACATTGAAACTACTAGCGTATTGGTCCATTAATTTTTTTTGCTTTTTGGGCCATGGAAAAAAATATTAATCAATGACAATTATAATATTTAGATATATGAGACGAATGACAGATATAACAACTAGACTTAGGTATTTTATGCACCTCGCTCACAATTTAATTTTTTTTAAATTCTTAAATTACAAAAAAAATTTAGCAACCAATTTTTAATCTAAGTTGAGCTAATAAAAAAGTTCATTTTATTAGAATATAGGCTCATTAAATTTTTTTTTTTAGTGGGTTAAGTTTCAAATTATTAGAATAGTGGCTCATTAAATTTTTTATTTAATTGGAATAATAAAGAAATAAACTTTTAAAAATTTGTTAAGTTTTTTATTTTTGCTAGACATAAGAGACAATTAAGAGCATACCCACATTTAAAGTACTCTAAGTTAAAAATACAATTGTTGAGGAGTTTCGGCTTTGTTTCAATCTTTGAGTTCAATGTTACATGGATGCAACTTTTAGACCTAGGTGTTTTATTTATTTAACTCATAATTTGTGTATATTTAAATATTTCTTTTATTACCAAAAGGAAATTTTAAAAATATGGGCAACAAATTTTTCAATTTTGTTAGGTTAATAAAATCTTATTTTTAAGAATTAAAAAATGAATTCATTAATTTTTTGTTTAATTGAGCCTGTAAAAAAATTTCAAATTACTAGAGCATTGGTCTAGCAATTTTTTTTGCTTTTTTGGGCCATAGAAAAAAATATGAATCAATGACAATTATAACATTTAGATATATGAGATGAATGATGGATATAAAAAAAGACTTAGGTATTTTATGTACCTCCCTCACAATTTAATTTTTTTTAAATTCTTCAATTAAAAAAATAAATTTAGCAACTAATTTTTAATCTAAGTTGAGCTAATAAAAAAGTTTCATTTTATTAGAATATAGGCTCATTAATTTTTTTTAGGTGGGTTAAGTTTGAAATTACAAGAATAATGGCTCATTAAATTTTTTATTTAATTGGAATAATAAAAAAATAAACTTTTAAAAATTTGTTAAGTTTTTTTTTTATTAGACATAAGAAACAATTAAGAGCATACCCACTTTTAAAGTGCTCTAAATTAAAAATACAATTGTTGAGGAGTTTCGGCTTTGTTTCAATCTTTGAATTCAATGTTACACGGATGCAAATTTTAGACCTAGGTGTTTTACTTATTTAACTCATAATTTGTGTATTTTTTAAATATTTCTTTTATTACCCAAAGGAAATTTTAAATATATGGGCAACTAATTTTTCAATTTTGTTAGGTTAATAAAAACTTATTTTTAAGAATTAAAAAATGAATTCATTAATTTTTTGTTTAATTGAGCCTGCAAAAAAATTTGAAATTACTAGAGTATTGGTCTAGCAATTCTTTTTGCTTTTTTGGGCTATGGAAAAAAATATTAATCAATGACAATTATAACATTTAGATATATGAGACGAATGACGGATATAACAACAAGACTTAAGTATTTTATGTACCTCCCTCACAATTTAATTTTTTTTAAAATTCTTAAATTAAAAAAAAATTCAGCAACCAATTTTAAATCGAAGTTAAGCTAATAAAAAAGTTTTATTTTATTAGAATATAGGCTCATTAATTTTTTTTTAAGTGGGTTAGGTTTCAAATTACGATAATAATGGCTCATTAAATATTTTATTTTATTGGAATAATAGAAAAATAACCTTTTAAAAATTTGTTCAGTTTTTTTTTTTTTTTGCTAGACATAAGAGACAATTAAGAGCATACCCACATTTAAAGTACTCTAAATTAAAAATTAAATTGTTGAGGAGTTTTGGCTTTGTTTCAATTTTTGAGTTCAATGTTAAACGGATGCAACTTTTAGACCTAGGTGTTCTATTGATTTAACTCGCAATTTCTGTATTTTTTAAATATTTTTTTATTACCCAAAGGAAAATTTAAAAATATGGGCAACTAATTTTAAAATTTTGTTAGATTAACAAAAACTAATTTTTAAGAATTAAAAAATGAATTTATTAATTTTTTGTTTAATTGAGCCTGTAAAAAAATTTTGAAATTACTAGAGTATTGGTCCAGCAATTTTTTTTTCTTTTTTGGGCCATGGAAAAATATATTAATCAATGACGATTATAACATTTAGATATATGGGACGAATGAAGGATATAACAACTAGACTTAGGTATTTTATGTTCCTCGCTCATAATTTAATTTTTTTTTAAATTCTTAAATTAAATAAAAAATTCAGCAACCATTTTTTAATCTAAGTTGAGCTAATAAAAAAGTTTCATTTTATTATATAGGCTCAATAAATTTTTTTTAAGTGGGTTAAGTTTCAAATTATAAGAATAATGTCTCATTAAATTTTTATTTTATTGGAATAATAAAAAAATAACATTTTTAAATTTTGTTAAGGTTTTTTTTTTTAGCTAGACATAAGAGAGAATTAAGAGCATACTCACATTTAAAGTACTCTAAATTAAAAATAAAATTGTTGAGGAGTTTCGACTTTTTTTCAGTCTTTGAGTTCAATGTTAAACGGATGCAACTTTTAGACCTAGGTGTTTTATTTATTTAATTTTAAATATTTTTTTATTATCCAAAGGAAAACTTAAAAATATGGGCAACTAATTTTTCAATTTTATTAGGTTAATAAAAACTAATTTTTAAGAATTAAAAAAATGAATTCATTAATTTTTTATTCAATTGAGTCTATAAAAAACTTTGAAACTACTAGAATATTTGTCCATTAATTTTTTTGCTTTTTTGGGCCAGGGAAAAAATATTAATAAATGACGATTATAACATTTAGATATATGAGGCGAATGACAGATATAACAACTAGACTTAGGTATTTTATGTACCGCGCTCACAATTTAATTTGTTTTAAATTCTTAAATTAAAAAAAAATTCAGCAACCAATTTTTAATCTAAGTTGAGCTAATAAAAAAGTTTCATTTTATTAGAATATAGGCTCATTAATTTTTTTTAAGCGGGTTAAATTCAAATTATAAGAATAATGGCTCATTAAATTTTTTATTTAATTGGAATAATAGAAAAATAACCTTTTAAAAATTCGTTAAGTTTTTTTTTTTGCTAGACATAAGAAACAATTAAGAGCATACCTACATTTAAAGGACTCTAAATTAAAAATACAATTGTTGAGGAGTTTCGGCTTTGTTTCAATCTTTGAGTTCAATGTTACACAGATGCAACTTTTAGACCTAGGTGTTTTATTTATTTAACCTATAATTTGTGTGTCTTTTAAATATTTCTTTTATTACCCAAAGGAAACTTTAAAAATATGGGCAACTAATTTTTCAATTTTGCTAGGTTAATAAAAACTAATTTTTAAGGATTAAAAAATGAATTCATTAATTTTTTGTTTAATTGAGCCGATAAAAAACTTTGAAATTACTAGAATATTGGTCCATTACTTTTTTTGCTTTTTTGGGCCATGGAAAAAAAAATTAATCAATGACGACTATAACATTTTGATATATGAGACGAATGACGGATATAACAACTAGACTTAGGTATTTTATGTACCTCGCGCACAATTTAATTTTTTTAAATTCTTAAATTTAAAAAAAAATTCAGCTACCAAATTTTAATCTAAGTTGAGCTAATAAAAAAGTTTCATTTTATTAGAATGTAGGCTCATTAATTTTTTTTTTTTTTGAATTGGGTTAAGTTTCAAATTATTAGAATAATGGCTCATTAAATTTTTATTTAATTGGAATAATGAAAAAATAACCTTTTTAAATTTTGTTAAGGTTTTTTTTTAGCTAGACATAAGAGACAATTAAGAGCATACCCACATTTAAAGTACTCTAAATTAAAAATAAAATTGTTGAGGAGTTTCGACTTTTTTTCAGTCTTTGAGTTCAATGTTAAAGGGATGCAACTTTTAGACCTAGGTGTTTTATTTACTTAATTTTAAATATATTTTTATTATCCAAAGGAAAACTTAAAAATATGGGCAACTAGTTTTTCAATTTTGTTAGGTTAATAAAAACTAATTTTTAGGAATTAAAATATGAATTCATTAATTTTTTGTTTAATTGAACCTATAAAAAATATTGAAATTACTAGAGTATTGATCCATTAATTTTTTTTGCTTTTTTGGGCCATGGAAAAAAATATTAATCAATGACGATTATAATATTTAGATATATGGGACGAATGACGGATATAACAACTAGACTTAGGTATTTTATGCACCTCGCTCAAAATTTAATTTTTTTAAATTCTAAAATTAAAAAAAAAATTCAGCAACCAATTTTTAATCTAAGTTGAGCTAATAAAAAAGTTTCATTTTATTAGAATATAGGCTCATTAAATTTTTTTTTAAGTGGGTTAAGTTTCAAATTATAAGAATAATGGCTCATTAAATTTTTTTATTTAATTGGAATAATAAAAAAATAACATTTTAAAAATTTATTATGTTTTTTTCTTGCCTGACATAAGAGACAATTAAGAGCATACCCATATTTAAAGTACTCTAAATTAAAAATACAATTGTTGAGGAGTTTTGGCTTTGTTTTAATCTTTAAGTTCAATATTACACGGATGCAACTTTTAGACCTAGGTGTTTTATTTATTTAACTCATAATTTGTGTGTTTTTTAAAATATTTTTTTATTACCCAAAGGAAATTTTAAAAATATGGGCAACTAATTTTTCAATTTTGTTAGGTTAATAAAAACTAATTTTTAAGAATTAAAAAATGAATTCATTAATTTTTTGTGCAATTGATCCGATAAAAAACTTTGAAATTACTAGAATATTAGTCCATTAATTTTTTGCTCTTTTGGGCCATGGAAAAAATTATTAATCAATGACGATTATAACATTTAGATATATGAGACGAATGATGGATATAACAACTAGACTTAGTTATTTTATGTACCTCACTCACAATTTAATTTTTTTTTAAATTCTTAAATTAAAAAAAAATTCAGCAACCAATTTTTAATCTAAGTTGAGCTAATAAAAAAGTTTCATTTTATTAAAATATAGGCTCATTAATTTTTTTTTTATGTGGGTTAAGTTTCAAATTATAAGAATAATGGCTCATTAAATTTTTTATTTAATTGGAATAATAAAAAAATAACATTTTTAAATTTTGTTAAGGTTTTCTTTTTAGCTAGACATAAGAGACAATTAAGAGCATACCCACATTTAAAGTACTCTAAATTAAAAATAAAATTATTGAGGAGTTTCGACTTTTTTTCAGTCTTTGAGTTCAATGTTAAACGGATGCAACTTTTAGACCTAGGTGTTTTATTTATTTAATTTTAAATATTTTTTTATTATCCAAAGGAAAACTTAAAAATATGGGCAACTAATTTTTCAATTTTATTAGGTTAATAAAAACTAATTTTTAAGAATTAAAAAAATGAATTCATTAATTTTTTATTCAATTGAGTCTATAAAAAACTTTGAAACTACTAGAATATTTGTCCATTAATTTTTTTGCTTTTTTGGGCCAGGGAAAAAATATTAATAAATGACGATTATAACATTTAGATATATGAGGCGAATGACAGATATAACAACTGGACTTAGGTATTTTATGTACCGCGCTCACAATTTAATTTGTTTTAAATTCTTAAATTAAAAAAAAATTCAGCAACCAATTTTTAATCTAAGTTGAGCTAATAAAAAAGTTTCATTTTATTAGAATATAGGCTCATTAATTTTTTTTAAGCGGGTTAAATTCAAATTATAAGAATAATGGCTCATTAAATTTTTTATTTAATTGGAATAATAGAAAAATAACCTTTTAAAAATTCGTTAAGTTTTTTTTTTTGCTAGACATAAGAAACAATTAAGAGCATACCTACATTTAAAGGACTCTAAATTAAAAATACAATTGTTGAGGAGTTTCGGCTTTGTTTCAATCTTTGAGTTCAATGTTACACAGATGCAACTTTTAGACCTAGGTGTTTTATTTATTTAACCTATAATTTGTGTGTCTTTTAAATATTTCTTTTATTACCCAAAGGAAACTTTAAAAATATGGGCAACTAATTTTTCAATTTTGCTAGGTTAATAAAAACTAATTTTTAAGGATTAAAAAATGAATTCATTAATTTTTTGTTTAATTGAGCCGATAAAAAACTTTGAAATTACTAGAATATTGGTCCATTACTTTTTTTGCTTTTTTGGGCCATGGAAAAAAAAATTAATCAATGACGACTATAACATTTTGATATATGAGACGAATGACGGATATAACAACTAGACTTAGGTATTTTATGTACCTCGCGCACAATTTAATTTTTTTAAATTCTTAAATTTAAAAAAAAATTCAGCTACCAAATTTTAATCTAAGTTGAGCTAATAAAAAAGTTTCATTTTATTAGAATGTAGGCTCATTAATTTTTTTTTTTTTTGAAGTGGGTTAAGTTTCAAATTATTAGAATAATGGCTCATTAAATTTTTATTTAATTGGAATAATGAAAAAATAACCTTTTTAAATTTTGTTAATGTTTTTTTTTAGCTAGACATAAGAGACAATTAAGAGCATACCCACATTTAAAGTACTCTAAATTAAAAATAAAATTGTTGAGGAGTTTCGACTTTTTTTCAGTCTTTGAGTTCAATGTTAAAGGGATGCAACTTTTAGACCTAGGTGTTTTATTTACTTAATTTTAAATATATTTTTATTACCCAAAGGAAATTTTAAAAATATGGGCAACTAATTTTTCAATTTATTTAGGTTAATAAAAACTAATTTTTAAGAATTAAAAAATGAATTCATTAATTTTTTGTTTAATTGAACCTATAAAAAATATTGAAATTACTAGAGTATTGATCCATTAATTTTTTTTGCTTTTTTGGGCCAAGGAAAAAAATATTAATCAATGACGATTATAATATTTAGATATATGAGACGAATGACGGATATAACAACTAGACTTAGGTATTTTATGCACCTCGCTCACAATTTAATTTTTTTTAAATTCTTAAATTAAAAAAAAAATTCAGCAACCAATTTTTAATCTAAGTTGAGCTAATAAAAAAGTTTCATTTTATTAGAATATAGGCTCATTAAATTTTTTTTTAAGTGGGTTAAGTTTCAAATTATAAGAATAATAGCTCATTAAATTTTTTATTTAATTGGAATAATAAAAAAATAACATTTTAAAAATTTATTATGTTTTTTTTTGCTTGACATAAGAGACAATTAAGAGCATACCCATATTTAAAGTACTCTAAATTAAAAATACAATTGTTGAGGAGTTTTGGCTTTGTTTCAATCTTTGAGTTCAATATTACACGGATGCAACTTTTAGACCTAGGTGTTTTATTTATTTAACTCACAATTTGTGTGTTTTTTAAATATTTCTTTTATTACCCAAAGGAAATTTTAAAAATATGGGCAACTAATTTTTCAATTTTGTTAGGTTAATAAAAACTAATTTTTAAGAATTAAAAAATGAATTCATTAATTTTTTGTGCAATTGATCCGATAAAAAACTTTGAAATTACTAGAATATTAGTCCATTAATTTTTTGCTCTTTTGGGCCATGGAAAAAATTATTAATCAATGGCGATTATAACATTTAGATATATGAGACGAATGATGGATATTACAACTAGACTTAGTTATTTTATGTACCTCACTCACAATTTAATTTTTTTTTAAATTCTTAAATTAAAAAAAAAATTCAGCAACCAATTTTTAATCTAAGTTGAGCTAATAAAAAAGTTTCATTTTATTAAAATATAGGCTCATTAATTTTTTTTTATGTGGGTTAAGTTTCAAATTATAAGAATAATGGCTCATTAAATTTTTTATTTAATTGGAATAATAAAAAAATAACATTTTTAAATTTTGTTAAGGTTTTCTTTTTAGCTAGACATAAGAGACAATTAAGAGCATACCCACATTTAAAGTACTCTAAATTAAAAATAAAATTATTGAGGAGTTTCGACTTTTTTTCAGTCTTTGAGTTCAATGTTAAACGGATGCAACTTTTAGACCTAGGTGTTTTATTTATTTAATTTTAAATATTTTTTTATTATCCAAAGGAAAACTTAAAAATATGGGCAACTAATTTTTCAATTTTATTAGGTTAATAAAAACTAATTTTTAAGAATTAAAAAAATAAATTCATTAATTTTTTGTTTAATTGAGTCTATAAAAAACTTTGAAACTACTAGAATATTTGTCCATTAATTTTTTTGCTTTTTTGGGCCAGGGGAAAAAATATTAATAAATGACGATTATAACATTTAGATATATGAGGCGAATGACAGATATAACAACTAGACTTAGGTATTTTATGTACCTCGCTCACAATTTAATTTTTTTAAAATTCTTAAATTAAAAAAAAAATTCAGCAACCAATTTTTAATCTAAGTTGAGCTAATAAAAAAGTTTTATTTTATTAGAATATAGGCTCATTAATTTTTTTTTAAGCGGGTTAAATTCAAATTATAAGAATAATGGCTCATTAAATTTTTTATTTAATTGGAATAATAGAAAAATAACCTTTTAAAAATTCGTTAAGTTTTTTTTTTGCTAGACATAAGAAACAATTAAGAGCATACCTACATTTAAAGGACTCTAAATTAAAAATACAATTGTTGAGGAGTTTCGGCTTTGTTTCAATCTTTGAGTTCAATGTTACACGGATGCAACTTTTAGACCTAGGTGTTTTATTTATTTAACCTATAATTTGTGTCTTTTAAATATTTCTTTTATTGCCCAAAGGAAACTTTAAAAATATGGGCAACTAATTTTTCAATTTTGCTAGGTTAATAAAAACTAATTTTTAAGGATTAAAAAATGAATTCATTAATTTTTTGTTTAATTGACCCTATAAAAAATATTGAAATTACTAGAGTATTGATCCATTAATTTTTTTTGCTTTTTTGTGCCATGGAAAAAAATATTAATCAATAACGATTATAATATTTAGATATATGCGGCGAATGACGGATATAACAACTAGACTAAGGTATTTTATATACCTCGCTCACAATTTAATTTTTTTAAATTCTTAAATTAAAAAAAAATTCAGCAACCAATTTTTAATCTAAGTTGAGCTATTAAAAAAGTTTTATTTTATTAGAATATAGGCTCATTAATTTTTTTTAACTGGGTTAAGTTTCAAATTATAAGAATAATGGCTTATTAAATTTTTTATTTAATTGGAATAATAAAAAAATAAACTTTTTAAATTTTGTTAAGGTTTTTTTTTTTTTATCTAGACATAAGGGACAATTAAGAGCATACCCACATTTAAAGTACTCTAAATTAAAAATAAAATTTTTGAGGAGTTTCGACTTTGTTTCAATCTTTGAGTTCGATGTTAAACGGATGCAACTTTTAGACCTTGGTGTTTTATTTATTTAACTCATAATTTCTGTGTTTTTTAAATATTTTTTTATAAGGAAAATTTAAAAATATGGGCAACTAATTTTTCAATTTTGTTAGGTCAATTAAAGCTAATTTTTAAGATTTAAAATATGAATTCATTAATTTTTTGTTTAATTGAGCCGGTAAAAAACTTTGAAATTACTCGAGTATTTTGTTATGGTTTTTTTTTTTGCTAGACATAAGACACAATTAAGTGTATACCCACATTTAAAGTACTCTAAATTAAAAATAAAATTATTGAAGAGTTTCAACTTTGTTTCAATCTTTGAGTTCAATGTTAAACGGATGCAACTTTTAAACCTAGGTGTTTTATTTATTTAACTCACAATTTCTGTATTTTAAAATTTTTTCTTATTACCCAAAGGAAAATTTAAAAATACGGGCAACAAATTTTTCAATTTTGTTAGGTTAATAAAAACTAATTTTTAAGAATTAAAATATGAATTCATTAATTTTTTTGTTTAATTGAGTCGATAAAAAACTTTGAAATTACTAGATTATTGGTCCATTAACTTTTTTGCTTTTTTGGGCCATGGAAAAAAATATTAATCAATGATGATTATAACATTTAGATATATGAGGCGAATGACGGATATAACAACTAGACTTAGTTATTTTATGTAACTCACTCACAATTTAATTTTGTTTTAAATTCTTAAATGAAAAAAGATATTCAGCAACAAATTTTTAATCTAAGTTGAGCTAATAAAAAAGTTTCATTTTATTAAAATATAGGCTCATTAATTTTTTTTTATGTGGGTTAAGTTTCAAATTATAAGAATAATAGCTCATTAAATTTTTTATTTAATTGGAATAATAAAAAAATAACATTTTTAAATTTTGTTAAGTTTTTTTTTTTAGCTAGACATAAGAGACAATTAAGAGCATACCCACATTTAATATACTCTAAATTAAAAATAAAATTGTTAAGGAGTTTCGACTTTGTTTCAATCTTTGAGTTCAAAGTTAAATTGATGCAACTTTTAGACCTAGGTGTTTTATTTATTTAACTCACAATTTCTGTGTGTTTTAAATATTTTTTTATTACCCAAAGGAAAATTTAAAAATATGGGCAACTAATTTTTCAATTTTGTTAGGTTAATAAAAACTAATTTTCAAGAATTAATATACGAATTCATTAATTTTTTGTTTAATTGAGTCGATAAAAAACTTTGAAATTACTAGAATATTGGTCCATTATTTTTTTTGCTTTTTTGGGCCATATAAGAAAATATTAATCAATGACGATTACAACATTTACATATATGCGGCGAATGACAGATATAACAACTAGACTTAGTTATTTTATGTACCTCGCTTACAATTTAATTTTTTTAAATTCTTAAATCAAAAAAAAATTCAGCAACAAATTTTTAATCTAAGTTGAGATAATAAAAAAGTTTCATTTACTAAAATATAGGCTCATTAAATTTTTTATTTAATTGGAATAATAAAAAAATAACATTTTTAAATTTTGTTAAGGTTTTTTTTTTAGCTGGACATAAGAGATAATTAAGAGCATACCCACATTTAATATACTCTAATTTAAAAATAAAATTGTTGATGAGTTTCGACTTTGTTTCAATCTTTGAGTTCAAAGTTAAACTGATGCAACTTTTAGACCTAGGTGTTTTATTAATTTAACTCACAATTTCTGTGTGTTTTAAATATTTTTTTATTACCCGAAGGAAAATTTAAAAATATGGGCAACTAATTTTTCAATTTTGTTAGGTTAATAAAAACTAATTTTTAAGAATTAAAATATGAATTCATTAATTTTTTGTTTAATTGAGTCGATAAAAAACTTTGAAATTACTAGAATATTGGTCCATTAATTTTTTTGCTTTTTTGGGCCATGGAAGAAAATATTAATCAATGACGATTACAACATTTAGATATATGCGGCGAATGACGGATATAACAACTAGACTTAGGTATTTTATAAACCTCGCTCATAATTTAATTTTTTTAAATTCTTAAATTAAAAAAAAAATTCAGCAACCAATTTTTAATCTAAGTTGAGCTATTAAAAAAGTTTTATTTTATTAGAATATAGGCTATTAATTTTTTTTTGTGGGTTAATTTTTAAATTATAAGAATAATATCTCATTAAATTTCTATTTAATTGGAATAATAAAAAAATAACCTTTTTAAATTTTGTTAATTTTTTTTTTTAGCTAGACAAAAGAGACAATTACGAGCATACCCACATTCAAAGTACTCTAAATTAAAAATAAAATTATTGAGGAGTTTCGACATTTTTTCAGTCTTTAAGTTCAATGTTAAACGGTTGCAACTTTTAGACCTAGGTGTTTTATTTATTTAACTCACAATTTTTGTGTTTTTTAAATATTTCTTTTATTACCCAAAGGAAATTTTAAAAATATGGGCAACTAATTTTTCAATTTTGTTACGTTAATAAAAACTAATTTCTAAGAATTAAAAAATGAATTCATTAATTTTTTGTGCAATTGAGCCGATAAAAAACTTTGAAATTACTAGAATATATTGGTCCAATAATTTTTTGCTCTTTTGGGCCAAGGAAAAAAATATTAATCAATGACGATTATAACATTTAGATATATGAGATGAATGATGGATATAACAACTAGACTTAGTTATTTTATGTACCTCACTCACATTTTTAGTTTTTTTAAATTCTTAAATTAAAAAAGATATTTAGCAACAAATTTTTAATCTAAGTTGAGCTATTAAAAAAGTTTCATTTTAATAGAATACAGGCTCATTAATTTTTTTTTTGTGGGTTAATTTTCAAATTATAAGAATAATATCTCATTAAATTTTTATTTAATTGGAATAATAAAAAAAATAACCTTTTAAAATTTTGTTAAGTTTTTTTTTTTTTTTTAGCTAGACAAAAGAGATAATTACGAGCATACCCACATTCAAAGTACCCTAAATTAAAAATAAAATTATTGAGGAGTTTTGACTTTTTTTCAGTCTTTAAGTTCAATGTTAAACGGATGCAACTTTTAGACCTAGGTGTTTTATTTATTTAACTCACAATTTTTGTGTTTTTTAAATATTTCTTTTATTACCCAAAGGAAATTTTAAAAATATGGGCAACTAATTTTTCAATTTTGTTACGTTAATAAAAACTAATATCTAAGAATTAAAAAATGAATTCATTAATTTTTTGTGCAATTGAGCCGATAAAAAACTTTGAAATTACTAGAATATATTGGTCCAATAATTTTTTGCTCTTTTGGGCCAAGGAAAAAAATATTAATCAATGACGATTATAACATTTAGATATATGAGATGAATGATGGATATAACAACTAGACTTAGTTATTTTATGTACCTCACTCACATTTTTAGTTTTTTTAAATTCTTAAATTAAAAAAGATATTTAGCAACAAATTTTTAATCTAAGTTGAGCTATTAAAAAAGTTTCATTTTAATAGAATACAGGCTCATTAATTTTTTTTTTTGTGGGTTAATTTTCAAATTATAAGAATAATATCTCATTAAATTTTTATTTAATTGGAATAATAAAAAAAAATAACCTTTTAAAATTTTGTTAAGTTTTTTTTTTTTTTTAGCTAGACAAAAGAGATAATTACGAGCATACCCACATTCAAAGTACCCTAAATTAAAAATAAAATTATTGAGGAGTTTTGACTTTTTTTCAGTCTTTAAGTTCAATGTTAAACGGATGCAACTTTTAGACCTAGGTGTTTTATTTATTTAACTCACAATTTTTATGTTTTTTAAACATTTCTTTTATTACCCAAAGGAAATTTTAAAAATATGGGCAACTAATTTTTCAAATTTGTTACGTTAATAAAAACTAATTTTTAAGAATTAAAAAATGAATTCATTAATTTTTTGTGCAATTGAGCCGATAAAAAACTTTGAAATTACTAGAATATTGGTCCATTAATTTTTTGCTCTTTTGGGCCATGGAAAAAATATTAATCAATGACGATTATAACATTTAGATATATGAGACGAATGATGGATATAGCAACTAGACTTAGTTATTTTATGTACCTCACTCACAATTTAATTTTTTTTTAAATTCTTTAACTAAAAAAGATATTCAGCAACAAATTTTTAATCTAAGTTGAGCTAATAAAAAAGTTTCATTTTATTAAAATATAGGCTCATTAAATTTTTTATTTAATTGGAATAATAAAAAAATAACATTTTTAAATTTTGTTAAGGTTTTTTTTTTAGCTAGACATAAGAGACAATTAAGAGCATACCCACATTTAATATACTCTAAATTAAAAATAAAATTGTTGAGGAGTTTCGACTTTGTTTCAATCTTTGAGTTCAAAGTTAAACTGATGCAACTTTTAGACCTAGGTGTTTTATTAATTTAACTCACAATTTCTGTGTGTTTTAAATATTTTTTTATTACCCGAAGGAAAATTTAAAAATATGTGCAACTAATTTTTCAATTTTATTAGGTTAATAAAAAACTAATTTTTAAGAATTAAAATATGAATTCATTAATTTTTTGTTTAATTGAGTCGATAAAAAACTTTGAAATTACTAGAATATTGGTCCATTAATTTTTTTTCTTTTTTGGGCCATAGAAGAAAATATTAATCAATGACGATTACAACATTTAGATATATGCGGCGAATGACAGATATAACAACTAGACTTAGGTATTTTATGTACCTCGCTCACAATTTAATTTTTTTTAATTCTTAAATTAAAAAAAAATTCAGCAACAAATTTTTAATCTAAGTTGAGCTAATAAAAAAGTTTCATTTTACTAAAATATAGGCTCATTAAATTTTTTATTTAATTGGAATAATAAAAAAATAACATTTTTAAATTTTGTTAAGGTTTTTTTTTTAGCTAGACATAAGAGACAATTAAGAGCATACCCACATTTAATATACTCTAAATTAAAAATAAAATTGTTGAGGAGTTTCGACTTTGTTTCAATCTTTGAGTTCAAAGTTAAACTGATGCAACTTTTAGACCTAGGTGTTTTATTAATTTAACTCACAATTTCTGTGTGTTTTAAATATTTTTTTATTACCCGAAGGAAAATTTAAAAATATGGGCAACTAATTTTTCAATTTTGTTAGGTTAATAAAAAACTAATTTTTAAGAATTAAAATATGAATTCATTAATTTTTTGTTTAATTGAGTCGATAAAAAACTTTGAAATTACTAGAATATTGGTCCATTAATTATTTTGCTTTTTTGGGCCATGGAAGAAAATATTAATCAATGACGATTACAACATTTAGATATATGCGGCGAATGACAGATATAACAACTAGACTTAGGTATTTTATGTACCTCGCTCACAATTTAATTTTTTTAAATTTTAAATTTTAAATTCTTAAATTAAAAAAAAAATTCAGTAACCAATTTTTAATCTAAGTTGAGCTAGTAAAAAAGTTTCATTTTATTAGAATATAGGCTCATTAATTTTTTTTTTTGGGTTAATTTTCAAATTATAAGAATAATGTCTCATTAAATTTTTATTTAATTGGAATAATAAAAAATAACCTTTTTAAATTTTGTTATGTTTTTTTTTTTTAGCTAGACATAAGATATAATTAAGAGCATACCACATTTAAAGTACTCTAAATTAGAAATAAAATTGTTGAGGAGTTTCAGCTTTTTTTCAGTATTTGAGTTCAATGTTAAACGGATGCAACTTTTGGACCTAGGTGTTTTATTTATTTAATTTTAAATATTTTTTTATTACCCAAAGGAAAATTTAAAATATGGGCAACTAATTTTTCAATATTGTCAGGTTAATGAAAACTAATTTTTAGGAATTAAAATATGAATTCATTAATTTTTTGTTTAATTGAGCCTGTAAAAAGCATTGAAATTACTAGCGTATTGGTCCATTAATTTTTTTTGCTCTTTTGGGACATGGACAAAAATATTAGTCAATGACGATTATAACATTTAGATATATGAGACGAATGATGGATGTAACAACTAGACTTAGTTATTTTATATACCTCACTCACATTTTAAGTTTTTTTAAATTCTTAAATTAAAAAAGATATTTAGCAACAAATTTTTAATGTAAGTTGAGCGAATAAAAAAGTTTCATTTTATTAAAATATAGGCTCAATAAATTTTCTATTTAATTGGAATAATAAAAAAATAACATTTTTAAATTTTGTTACGTTTTTTTTTTTTAGGCTAGACATAAGAGACAATTAAGAGCATGCCCACATTTAATATACTCTAAATTAAAAATAAAATTGTTGAGGAGTTTCGACTTTGTTTCAATCTTTGAGTTCAAAGTTAAACTGATGCAACTTTTAGACCTAGGTGTTTTATTTATTTAACTCACAATTTCTGTGTGTTTTAAATATTTTTTTATTACCCAAAGGAAAATTTAAAAATATGGGCAACTAATCTTTCAATTTTGTTAGGTTAATAAAAACTAATTTTTAAGAATTAAAATATGAATTCATTAATTTTTTATTTAATTGAGCCGATAAAAAACTTTGAAATTACTAGAATATTGTTCCATTAATTTTTTTGCTTTTTTGGGCCATGGAAGAAAATATTAATCAATGACGATTACAACATGTAGATATATGCGGCGAATGACGGATATAACAACTAGACTTAGGTATTTTATATACCTCGCTCACAATTTAATTTTTTTAAATTCTTAAATTAAAAAAAAAAATTCAGCAACCAATTTTTATTCTAAGTTGAGCTAGTAAAAAAGTTTCATTTTATTAGAATATAGGCTCATTAATTTTTTTTTTGGGTTAATTTTCAAATTATAAGAATAATGTCTCATTAAATTTTTATTTAATTGGAATAATAAAAAAATAACCTTTTTAAATTTTGTTATGGTTTTTTTTGTTAGCTAGACATAAGAGATAATTAAGAGCATACCACATTTAAAGTACTCTAAATTAGAAATAAAATTGTTGAGGAGTTTCAGCTTTTTTTCAGTCTTCGAGTTCAATGTTAAACGGATGCAACTTTTGGACCTAGGTGTTTTATTAATTTAACTCACAATTTCTATGTGTTTTAAATATTTCTTTTATTACCCAAAGGAAATTTTAAAAATATGGGCAACTAATTTTTCAATTTTGTTACGTTAATAAAAACTAATTTTTAAGAATTAAAAAATGAATTCATTAAGTTTTTGTGCAATTGAGCCGATAAAAAACTTTGAAATTACTAGAATATTGGTCCAATAATTTTTTGCTCCTTTCGGCCAAGGAAAAAAATATTAATCAATGACGATTATAACATTTAGATATGTGCGGCAAATGACAGATATAACAACTAGACTTAGGTATTTTATGTACCTCGCTCACAATTTAATTTTTTTAAATTTTAAATTTTAAATTCTTAAATTAAAAAAAAATTCAGTAACCAATTTTTAATCTAAGTTGAGCTAGTAAAAAAGTTTCATTTTATTAGAATATAGGCTCATAAAATTTTTTTTTTTGGGTTAATTTTCAAATTATAAGTATAATGTCTCATTAAAATTTTATTTAATTGGAATAATAAAAAAATAACCTTTTTAAATTTTGTTATGGTTTTTTTTTTTAGCTAGACATAAGAGACAATTAAGAGCATACCACATTTATAGTACTCTAAATTAGAAATAAAATTGTTGAGGAGTTTCAGCTTTTTTTCAGTCTTTGAGTTCAATGTTAAACGGATGCAACTTTTGGACCTAGGTGTTTTATTTATTTAATTTTAAATATTTTTTTATTACCCAAAGGAAAATTTAAAATATGGGCAACTAATTTTTCAATTTTTTTAGGTTAATGAAAACTATTTTTTAGGAATTAAAATATGAATTCATTAATTTTTTGTTTAATTGAGCCTGTAAAAAGCATTGAAATTACTAGCGTATTGGTCCATTAATTTTTTTTGCTCTTTTGGGACATGGACAAAAATATTAATCAATGACGATTATAACATTTAGATATATGAGATGAATGATGGATATAACAACTAGACTTAGTTATTTTATGTACCTCACTCACATTTTTAGTTTTTTTAAATTCTTAAATTAAAAAAGATATTTAGCAACAAATTTTTAATCTAAGTTGAGCTATTAAAAAAGTTTCATTTTAATAGAATACAGGCTCATTAATTTTTTTTTTGTGGGTTAATTTTCAAATTATAAGAATAATATCTCATTAAATTTTTATTTAATTGGAATAATAAAAAAAAATAACCTTTTAAAATTTTGTTAAGTTTTTTTTTTTTTTTTAGCTAGACAAAATAGATAATTATGAGCATACCCACATTCAAAGTACCCTAAATTAAAAATAAAATTATTGAGGAGTTTTGACTTTTTTTCAGTCTTTAAGTTCAATGTTAAACGGATGCAACTTTTAGACCTAGGTGTTTTATTTATTTAACTCACAATTTTTGTGTTTTTTAAATATTTCTTTTATTACCCAAAGGAAATTTTAAAAATATGGGCAACTAATTTTTCAATTTTGTTACGTTAATAAAAACTAATTTTTAAGAATTAAAAAATGAATTCATTAATTTTTTGTGCAATTGAGCCGATAAAAAACTTTGAAATTACTAGAATATTGGTCCAATAATTTTTTGCTCCTTTGGGCCAAGGAAAAAAATATTAATCAATGACGTTTATAACATTTAGATATATGAGACGAATGATGGATATAACAACTAGACTTAGTTATTTTATGTACCTCACTCACAATTTAATTTTTTTTTAAATTCTTTAACTAAAAAAGATATTCAGCAACAAATTTTTAATCTAAGTTGAGCTAATAAAAAAGTTTCATTTTATTAAAATATAGGCTCATTAAATTTTTTATTTAATTGGAATAATAAAAAAATAACATTTTTAAATTTTGTTAAGGTTTTTTTTTTAGCTAGACATAAGAGACAATTAAGAGCATACCCACATTTAATATACTCTAAATTAAAAATAAAATTGTTGAGGAGTTTCGACTTTGTTTCAATCTTTGAGTTCAAAGTTAAACTGATGCAACTTTTAGACCTAGGTGTTTTATTAATTTAACTCACAATTTCTGTGTGTTTTAAATATTTTTTTATTACCCGAAGGAAAATTTAAAAATATGTGCAACTAATTCTTCAATTTTGTTAGGTTAATAAAAAACTAATTTTTAAGAATTAAAATATGAATTCATTAATTTTTTGTTTAATTGAGTCGATAAAAAACTTTGAAATTACTAGAATATTGGTCCATTAATTTTTTTGCTTTTTTGGGCCATAGAAGAAAATATTAATCAATGACGATTACAACATTTAGATATATGCAGCGAATGACAGATATATCAACTAGACTTAGGTATTTTATGTACCTCGCTCACAAATTAATTTTTTTAAATTCTTAAATTAAAAAAAAAATTCAGCAACAAATTTTTAATCTAAGTTGAGCTAATAAAAAAGTTTCATTTTACTAAAATATAGGCTCATTAAATTTTTTTATTTAATTGGAATAATAAAAAAATAACATTTTTAAATTTTGTTAAGGTTTTTTTTTTAGCTAGACATAAGAGACAATTAAGAGCATACCCACATTTAATATACTCTAAATTAAAAATAAAATTGTTGAGGAGTTTCGACTTTGTTTCAATCTTTGAGTTCAAAGTTAAACTGATGCAACTTTTAGACCTAGGTGTTTTATTAATTTAATTCACAATTTCTGTGTGTTTTAAATATTTTTTTATTACCCGAAGGAAAATTTAAAAATATGGGCAACTAATTTTTCAATTTTGTTAGGTTAATAAAAAACTAATTTTTAAGAATTAAAATATGAATTCATTAATTTTTTGTTTAATTGAGTCGATAAAAAACTTTGAAATTTCTAGAATATTGGTGCATTAATTTTTTTTGCTTTTTTGGGCCATGGAAGAAAATATTAATCAATGACGATTACAACATTTAGATATATGCGGCGAATGACAGATATAACAACTAGACTTAGGTATTTTATGTACCTCGCTCACAATTTAATTTTTTTAAATTTTAAATTTTAAATTCTTAAATTAAAAAAAAATTCAGTAACCAATTTTTAATCTAAGTTGAGCTAGTAAAAAAGTTTCATTTTATTAGAATATAGGCTCATTAATTTTTTTTTTTGGGTTAATTTTCAAATTATAAGAATAATGTCTCATTAAATTTTTATTTAATTGGAATAATAAAAAAATAACCTTTTTAAATTTTGTTATGTTTTTTTTTTTAGCTAGACATAAGAGACAATTAAGAGCATACCACATTTAAAGTACTCTAAATTAGAAATAAAATTGTTGAGGAGTTTCAGCTTTTTTTCAGTCTTTGAGTTCAATGTTAAATGGATGCAACTTTTGGACCTAGGTGTTTTATTTATTTAATTTTAAATATTTTTTTATTACCCAAAGGAAAATTTAAAATATGGGCAACTAATTTTTCAATTTTGTTAGGTTAATGAAAACTATTTTTTAGGAATTAAAATATGAATTCATTAATTTTTTGTTTAATTGAGCCTGTAAAAAGCATTGAAATTACTAGCGTATTGGTCCATTAATTTTTTTTGCTCTTTTGGGACATGGACAAAAATATTAATCAATGACGATTATAACATTTAGATATATGAGACGAATGATGGATGTAACAACTAGACTTAGTTATTTTATATACCTCACTCACATTTTAAGTTTTTTTAAATTCTTAAATTAAAAAAGATATTTAGCAACAAATTTTTAATGTAAGTTGAGCGAATAAAAAAGTTTCATTTTATTAAAATATAGGCTAATTAAATTTTCTATTTAATTGGAATAATAAAAAAATAACATTTTTAAATTTTGTTACATTTTTTTTTTAGCTAGACATAAGAGACAATTAAGAGCATGCCCACATTTAATATACTCTAAATTAAAAATAAAATTGTTGAGGAGTTTCGACTTTGTTTCAATCTTTGAGTTCAAAGTTAAACTGATGCAACTTTTAGACCTAGGTGTTTTATTAATTTAACTCACAATTTCTGTGTGTTTTAAATATTTTTTTTATTACCCGAAGGAAAATTTAAAAATATGTGCAACTAATTTTTCAATTTTGTTAGGTTAATAAAAAACTAATTTTTAAGAATTAAAATATGAATTCATTAATTTTTTGTTTAATTGAGTCGATAAAAAACTTTGAAATTACTAGAATATTGGTCCATTAATTTTTTTGCTTTTTTGGGCCATAGAAGAAAATATTAATCAAAGACGATTACAACATTTAGATATATGCGGCGAATGACAGATATATCAACTAGACTTAGGTATTTTATGTACCTCGCTCACAATTTAATTTTTTTAAATTCTTAAATTAAAAAAAAATTCAGCAACAAATTTTTAATCTAAGTTGAGCTAATAAAAAAGTTTCATTTTACTAAAATATAGGCTCATTAAATTTTTTATTTAATTGGAATAATAAAAAAATAACATTTTAAAATTTTGTTAAGGTTTTTTTTTTAGCTAGACATAAGAGACAATCAAGAGCATAACCACATTTAATATACTCTAAATTAAAAATAAAATTGTTGAGGAGTTTCGACTTTGTTTCAATCTTTGAGTTCAAAGTTAAACTGATGCAACTTTTAGACCTAGGTGTTTTATTAATTTAACTCACAATTTCTGTGTGTTTTAAATATTTTTTTATTACCCGAAGGAAAATTTAAAAATATGGGCAACTAATTTTTCAATTTTGTTAGGTTCATAAAAAACTAATTTTTAAGAATTAAAATATGAATTCATTAATTTTTTGTTTAATTGAGTCGATAAAAAACTTTGAAATTTCTAGAATATTGGTCCATTAATTTTTTTTGCTTTTTTGGGCCATGGAAGAAAATATTAATCAATGACGATTACAACATTTAGATATATGCGGCGAATGACAGATATAACAACTAGACTTAGGTATTTTATGTACCTCGCTCACAATTTAATTTTTTTAAATTTTAAATTTTAAATTCTTAAATTAAAAAAAAATTCAGTAACCAATTTTTAATCTAAGTTGAGCTAGTAAAAAAGTTTCATTTTATTAGAATATAGGCTCATTAATTTTTTTTTTTGGGTTAATTTTCAAATTATAAGAATAATGTCTCATTAAATTTTTATTTAATTGGAATAATAAAAAAATAACCTTTTTAAATTTTGTTATGTTTTTTTTTTTTAGCTAGACATAAGAGACAATTAAGAGCATACCACATTTAAAGTACTCTAAATTAGAAATAAAATTGTTGAGGAGTTTCAGCTTTTTTTCAGTCTTTGAGTTCAATGTTAAACGGATGCAACTTTTGGACCTAGGTGTTTTATTTATTTAATTTTAAATATTTTTTTATTACCCGAAGGAAAATTTAAAAATATGTGCAACTAATTCTTCAATTTTGTTAGGTTAATAAAAAACTAATTTTTAAGAATTAAAATATGAATTCATTAATTTTTTGTTTAATTGAGTCGATAAAAAACTTTGAAATTACTAGAATATTGGTCCATTAATTTTTTTGCTTTTTTGGGCCATAGAAGAAAATATTAATCAATGACGATTACAACATTTAGATATATGCAGCGAATGACAGATATATCAACTAGACTTAGGTATTTTATGTACCTCGCTCACAATTTAATTTTTTTAAATTCTTAAATTAAAAAAAAATTCAGCAACAAATTTTTAATCTAAGTTGAGCTAATAAAAAAGTTTCATTTTACTAAAATATAGGCTCATTAAATTTTTTTATTTAATTGGAATAATAAAAAAATAACATTTTTAAATTTTGTTAAGGTTTTTTTTTTAGCTAGACATAAGAGACAATTAAGAGCATACCCACATTTAATATACTCTAAATTAAAAATAAAATTGTTGAGGAGTTTCGACTTTGTTTCAATCTTTGAGTTCAAAGTTAAACTGATGCAACTTTTAGACCTAGGTGTTTTATTAATTTAATTCACAATTTCTGTGTGTTTTAAATATTTTTTTATTACCCGAAGGAAAATTTAAAAATATGGGCAACTAATTTTTCAATTTTGTTAGGTTAATAAAAAACTAATTTTTAAGAATTAAAATATGAATTCATTAATTTTTTGTTTAATTGAGTCGATAAAAAACTTTGAAATTTCTAGAATATTGGTGCATTAATTTTTTTTGCTTTTTTGGGCCATGGAAGAAAATATTAATCAATGACGATTACAACATTTAGATATATGCGGCGAATGACGGATATAACAACTAGACTTAGGTATTTTATATACCTCGCTCACAATTTAATTTTTTTAAATTCTTAAATTAAAAAAAAAATTCAGCAACCAATTTTTAATCTAAGTTGAGCTAGTAAAAAAGTTTCATTTTATTAGAATATAGGCTCATTAATTTTTTTTTTTGGGTTAATTTTCAAATTATAAGAATAATGTCTCATTAAATTTTTATTTAATTGGAATAATAAAAAAATAACATTTTTAAATATTGTTATTGTTTTTTTTGTTAGCTAGACATAAGAGATAATTAAGAGCATACCACTTTTTTAGTACTCTAATTTAGATATAATTTTGTTGAGTAGTTTCTGGTTTTTTTCAGTATTCGAGTTCTATTTTAATCGGATGCAACTTTTTGACATAGGTTTTTTATTAATTTAACTGACAATTTCTATGTGTTTTAAATATTACTTTTATTACCCAAAGGAAATTTTAAAAATATGGGCAACTAATTTTTCAATTTTGTTACGTTAATAAAAACTAATTTTTAAGAATTAAAAAATGAATTCATTAATTTTTTGTGCAATTGAGCCGATAAAAAACTTTGAAATTACTAGAATATTGGTCCAATAATTTTTTGCTCCTTTGGGCCAAGGAAAAAAATATTAATCAATGACGATTATAACATTTAGATATGTGCGGCGAATGACAGATATAACAACTAGACTTAGGTATTTTATGTACCTCGCTCACAATTTAATTTTTTTAAATTTTAAATTTTAAATTCTTAAATTAAAAAAAAAATTCAGTAACCAATTTTTAATCTAAGTTGAGCTAGTAAAAAAGTTTCATTTTATTAGAATATAGGCTCATTAATTTTTTTTTTGGGTTAATTTTCAAATTATAAGAATAATGTCTCATTAAATTTTTATTTAATTGGAATAATAAAAAAATAACCTTTTTAAATTTTGTTAAGGTTTTTTTTTTAGCTAGACATAAGAGACAATTAAGAGCATACCCACATTTAACATACTCCAAATTAAAAATAAAATTGTTGAGGATTTCAGCTTTTTTTCAGTCTTTGAGTTCAATGTTAAACGGATGCAACTTTTGGACCTAGGTGTTTTATTTATTTAATTTTAAATATTTTTTTTATTACCCAAAGGAAAATTTAAAATATGGGCAACTAATTTTTCAATTTTTTTAGGTTAATAAAAACTAATTTTTAGGAATTAAAACATGAATTCATTAATTTTTTGTTTAATTGAGCCTGTAAAAAGCATTGAAATTACTAGCGTATTGGTCCATTAATTTTTTTTGCTCTTTTGGGCCATGGAAAAAATATTAATCAATGACGATTATAACATTTAGATATATGAGATGAATGATGGATATAACAACTAGACTTAGTTATTTTATGTACCTCACTCACATTTTTAGTTTTTTTAAATTCTTAAATTAAAAAAGATATTTAGCAACAAATTTTTAATCTTAGTTGAGCTATTAAAAAAGTTTCATTTTAATAGAATACAGGCTCATTAATTTTTTTTTTTTGTGGGTTAATTTTCAAATTATAAGAATAATATCTCATTAAATTTTTATTTAATTGGAATAATAAAAAAAATAAACTTTTTAAATTTTGTTAAGGTTTTTTTTTTTAGCTAGACAAAAGAGATAATTACGAGCATACCCACATTCAAAGTACTCTAAATTAAAAATAAAATTATTGAGGAGTTTCGACATTTTTTCAGTCTTTAAGTTCAATGTTAAACGGATGCAACTTTTAGACCTAGGTGTTTTATTTATTTAACTCACAATTTTTGTGTTTTTCAAATATTTCTTTTATTACCCAAAGGAAATTTTAAAAATATGGGCAACTAATTTTTCAATTTTGTTAGGTTAATAAAAACTAATTTTTAAGAATTAAAAAATGAATTCATTAATTTTTTGTGCAATTGAGCCGATAAAAAACTTTGAAATTACTAGAATATTGGTCCATTAATTTTTTGCTCTTTTGGGCCATGGAAAAAAATATTAATCAATGACGATTATAACATTTAGATATATGAGACGAATGATGGATATAGCAACTAGACTTAGTTATTTTATGTACCTCACTCACAATTTAATTTTTTTTTAAATTCTTTAACTAAAAAAGATATTCAGCAACAAATTTTTAATCTAAGTTGAGCTAATAAAAAAGTTTCATTTTATTAAAATATAGGCTCATTAAATTTTTTATTTAATTGGAATAATAAAAAAATAACATTTTTAAATTTTGTTAAGGTTTTTTTTTTAGCTAGACATAAGAGACAATTAAGAGCATACCCACATTTAATATACTCTAAATTAAAAATAAAATTGTTGAGGAGTTTCGACTTTGTTTCAATCTTTGAGTTCAAAGTTAAACTGATGCAACTTTTAGACCTAGGTGTTTTATTAATTTAACTCACAATTTCTGTGTGTTTTAAATATTTTTTTATTACCCGAAGGAAAATTTAAAAATATGTGCAACTAATTCTTCAATTTTGTTAGGTTAATAAAAAACTAATTTTTAAGAATTAAAATATGAATTCATTAATTTTTTGTTTAATTGAGTCGATAAAAAACTTTGAAATTACTAGAATATTGGTCCATTAATTTTTTTGCTTTTTTGGGCCATAGAAGAAAATATTAATCAATGACGATTACAACATTTAGATATATGCAATAATGATGGATATATCAACTAGACTTAGGTATTTTATGTACCTCGCTCACAATTTAATTTTTTTAAATTCTTAAATTAAAAAAAAAATCAGCAACAAATTTTTAATCTAAGTTGAGCTAATAAAAAAGTTTCATTTTACTAAAATATAGGCTCATTAAATTTTTTTATTTAATTGGAATAATAAAAAAATAACATTTTTAAATTTTGTTAAGGTTTTTTTTTTAGCTAGACATAAGAGACAATTAAGAGCATACCCACAATTAATATACTCTACATTAAAAATAAAATTGTTGAGGAGTTTCACTTTGTTTCAATCTTTGAGTTCAAAGTTAAACTGATGCAACTTTTAGACCTAGGTGTTTTATTAATTTAATTCACAATTTCTGTGTGTTTTAAATATTTTTTTATTACCCGAAGGAAAATTTAAAAATATGGGCAACTAATTTTTCAATTTTGTTAGGTTAATAAAAAACTAATTTTTAAGAATTAAAATATGAATTCATTAATTTTTTGTTTAATTGAGTCGATAAAAAACTTTGAAATTTCTAGAATATTGGTGCATTAATTTTTTTTGCTTTTTTGGGCCATGGAAGAAAATATTAATCAATGACGATTACAACATTTAGATATATGCGGCGAATGACGGATATAACAACTAGACTTAGGTATTTTATATACCTCGCTCACAATTTAATTTTTTTAAATTCTTAAATTAAAAAAAAAATTCAGCAACCAATTTTTAATCTAAGTTGAGCTAGTAAAAAAGTTTCATTTTATTAGAATATAGGCTCATTAATTTTTTTTTTTGGGTTAATTTTCAAATTATAAGAATAATGTCTCATTAAATTTTTATTTAATTGGAATAATAAAAAAATAACCTTTTTAAATTTTGTTATGGTTTTTTTTGTTAGCTAGACATAAGAGATAATTAAGAGCATACCACATTTAAAGTACTCTAAATTAGAAATAAAATTGTTGAGGAGTTTCAGCTTTTTTTCAGTCTTCGAGTTCAATGTTAAACGGATGCAACTTTTGGACCTAGGTGTTTTATTAATTTAACTCACAATTTCTATGTGTTTTAAATATTACTTTTATTACCCAAAGGAAATTTTAAAAATATGGGCAACTAATTTTTCAATTTTGTTACGTTAATAAAAACTAATTTTTAAGAATTAAAAAATGAATTCATTAAGTTTTTGTGCAATTGAGCCGATAAAAAACTTTGAAATTACTAGAATATTGGTCCAATAATTTTTTGCTCCTTTAGGCCAAGGAAAAAAATATTAATCAATGACGATTATAACATTTAGATATGTGCGGCGAATGACAGATATAACAACTAGACTTAGGTATTTTATGTACCTCGCTCACAATTTAATTTTTTTAAATTTTAAATTTTAAATTCTTAAATTAAAAAAAAAATTCAGTAACCAATTTTTAATCTAAGTTGAGCTAGTAAAAAAGTTTCATTTTATTAGAATATAGGCTCATTAATTTTTTTTTTTGGGTTAATTTTCAAATTATAAGAATAATGTCTCATTAAATTTTTATTTAATTGGAATAATAAAAAAATAACCTTTTTAAATTTTGTTAAGGTTTTTTTTTTAGCTAGACATAAGAGACAATTAAGAGCATACCCACATTTAACATACTCCAAATTAAAAATAAAATTGTTGAGGAGTTTCAGCTTTTTTTCAGTCTTTGAGTTCAATGTTAAACGGATGCAACTTTTGGACCTAGGTGTTTTATTTATTTAATTTTGAATATTTTTTTATTACCCAAACGAAAATTTAAAATATGGGAAACTAATTTTTAGGAATTAAAACATGAATTCATTAATTTTTTGTTTAATTGAGCCTGTAAAAAGCATTGAAATTACTAGCGTATTGGTCCATTAATTTTTTTTGCTCTTTTGGGCCATGGAAAAAATATTAATCAATGACGATTATAACATTTAGATATATGAGATGAATGATGGATATAACAACTAGACTTAGTTATTTTATGTACCTCACTCACATTTTTAGTTTTTTTAAATTCTTAAATTAAAAAAGATATTTAGCAACAAATTTTTAATCTAAGTTGAGCTATTAAAAAAGTTTCATTTTATTAGAATACAGGCTCATTAATTTTTTTTTGTGGGTTAATTTTCAAATTATAAGAATAATATCTCATTAAATTTTTATTTAATTGGAATAATAAAAAAATAACCTTTTTAAATTTTGTTAAGGTTTTTTTTTTTTAGCTAGACAAAAGAGATAATTACGAGCATACCCACATTCAAAGTACTCTAAATTAAAAATAAAATTATTGAGGAGTTTTGACTTTTTTTCAGTCTTTAAGTTCAATGTTAAACGGATGCAACTTTTAGACCTAGGTGTTTTATTTATTTAACTCACAATTTTTGTGTTTTTTAAATATTTCTTTTATTACCCAAAGGAAATTTTAAAAATATGGGCAACTAATTTTTCAATTTTGTTACGTTAATAAAAACTAATTTTTAAGAATTAAAAAATGAATTCATTAATTTTTTGTGCAATTGAGCCGATAAAAAACTTTGAAATTACTAGAATATTGGTCCAATAATTTTTTGCTCTTTTGGGCCATGGAAAAAAATATTAATCAATGACGATTATAACATTTAGATATATGAGACGAATGATGGATATAGCAACTAGACTTAGTTATTTTATGTACCTCACTCACAATTTAATTTTTTTTTAAATTCTTTAACTAAAAAAGATATTCAGCAACAAATTTTTAATCTAAGTTGAGCTAATAAAAAAGTTTCATTTTATTAAAATATAGGCTCATTAAATTTTTTATTTAATTGGAATAATAAAAAAATAACATTTTTAAATTTTGTTAAGGTTTTTTTTTAGCTAGACATAAGAGACAATTAAGAGCATACCCACATTTAATATACTCTAAATTAAAAATAAAATTGTTGAGGAGTTTCGACTTTGTTTCAATCTTTGAGTTCAAAGTTAAACTGATGCAACTTTTAGACCTAGGTGTTTTATTAATTTAACTCACAATTTCTGTGTGTTTTAAATATTTTTTTATTTTCCGAAGGAAAATTTAAAAATATGTGCAACTAATTCTTCAATTTTGTTAGGTTAATAAAAAACTAATTTTTAAGAATTAAAATATGAATTCATTAATTTTTTGTTTAATTGAGTCGATAAAAAACTTTGAAATTACTAGAATATTGGTCCATTAATTTTTTTGCTTTTTTGGGCCATAGAAGAAAATATTAATCAATGACGATTACAACATTTAGATATATGCGGCGAATGACAGATATAACAACTGGACTTAGGTATTTTATGTACCTCGCTCACAATTTAATTTTTTTAAATTCTTAAATTAAAAAAAAATTCAGCAACAAATTTTTAATCTAAGTTGAGCTAATAAAAAAGTTTCATTTCACTAAAATATAGGCTCATTAAATTTTTTATTTAATTGGAATAATAAAAAAATAACATTTTTAAATTTTGTTAAGGTTTTTTTTTTAGCTAGACATAAGAGACAATTAAGAGCATACCCACATTTAACATACTCCAAATTAAAAATAAAATTGTTGAGGAGTTTCGACTTTGTTTCAATCTTTGAGTTCAAAGTTAAACTGATTCAACTTTTAGACCTAGGTGTTTTATTAATTTAACTCACAATTTCTGTGTGTTTTAAATATTTTTTTATTACCCGAAGGAAAATTTAAAAATATGGGCAACTAATTTTTCAATTTTGTTAGGTTAATAAAAAACTAATTTTTAAGAATTAAAATATGAATTCATTAATTTTTTGTTTAATTGAGTCGATAAAAAACTTTGAAATTACTAGAATATTGGTCCATTAATTTTTTTTGCTTTTTTGGGCCATGGAAGAAAATATTAATCAATGACGATTACAACATTTAGATATATGCGGCGAATGACAGATATAACAACTAGACTTAGGTATTTTATGTACCTCGCTCACAATTTAATTTTTTTAAATTTTAAATTTTAAATTCTTAAATTAAAAAAAAATTCAGTAACCAATTTTTAATCTAAGTTGAGCTAGTAAAAAAGTTTCATTTTATTAGAATATAGGCTCATTAATTTTTTTTTTTGGGTTAATTTTCAAATTATAAGAATAATGTCTCATTAAATTTTTATTTAATTGGAATAATAAAAAAATAACCTTTTTAAATTTTGTTAAGGTTTTTTTTTTAGCTAGACATAAGAGACAATTAAGAGCATACCCACATTTAACATACTCCAAATTAAAAATAAAATTGTTGAGGAGTTTCGACTTTGTTTCAATCTTTGAGTTCAAAGTTAAACTGATGCAACTTTTAGACCTAGGTGTTTTATTAATTTAACTCACAATTTCTGTGTGTTTTAAATATTTTTTTATTACCCGAAGGAAAATTTAAAAATATGGGCAACTAATTTTTCAATTTTGTTAGGTTAATAAAAACTAATTTTTAAGAATTAAAATATGAATTCATTAATTTTTTGTTTAATTGAGTCGATAAAAAACTTTGAAATTACTAGAATATTGGTCCATTAATTTTTTTGCTTTTTTGGGCCATGGAAGAAAATATTAATCAATGACGATTACAACATTTAGATATATGCGGCGAATGACAGATATAACAACTAGACTTAGGTATTTTATGTACCTCGCTCACAATTTAATTTTTTAAAATTTTAAATTTTAAATTCTTAAATTAAAAAAAAATTCAGTGACCAATTTTTAATCTAAGTTGAGCTAGTAAAAAAGTTTCATTTTATTAGAATATAGGCTCATTAAATTTTTATTTTTTGGGTTAATTTTCAAATTATAAGAATAATGTCTCATTAAATTTTTATTTAATTGGAATAATAAAAAAATAACCTTTTTAAATTTTGTTATGGTTTTTTTTTTTTTAGCTAGACATAAGAGACAATTAAGAGCATACCACATTTAAAGTACTCTAAATTAGAAATAAAATTGTTGAGGAGTTTCAGCTTTTTTTCAGTCTTTGAGTTCAATGTTAAACGGATGCAACTTTTGGACCTAGGTGTTTTATTTATTTAATTTTAAATTTTTTTTATTACCCAAAGGAAAATTTAAAATATGGGCAACTAATTTTTCAATTTTGTTAGGTTAATGAAAACTAATTTTTAGGAATTAAAATATGAATTCATTAATTTTTTGTTTAATTGAGCCTGTAAAAAGCATTGAAATTACTAGCGTATTGGTCCATTAATTTTTTTTGCTCTTTTGGGACATGGACAAAAATATTAATCAATGACGATTATAACATTTAGATATATGAGACGAATGATGGATGTAACAACTAGACTTAGTTATTTTATATACCTCACTCACATTTTAAGTTTTTTTAAATTCTTAAATTAAAAAAGATATTTAGCAACAAATTTTTAATGTAAGTTGAGCGAATAAAAAAGTTTCATTTTATTAAAATATAGGCTCATTAAATTTTCTATTTAATTGGAATAATAAAAAAATAACATTTTTAAATTTGTTACGTTTTTTTTTTTTAGCTAGACATAAGAGACAATTAAGAGCATGCCCACATTTAATATACTCTAAATTAAAAATAAAATTGTTGAGGAGTTTCGACTTTGTTTCAATCTTTGAGTTCAAAGTTAAACTGATGCAACTTTTAGACCTAGGTGTTTTATTTATTTAACTCACAATTTCTGTGTGTTTTAAATATTTTTTTATTACCCAAAGGAAAATTTAAAAATATGGGCAACTAATTTTTCAATTTTGTTAGGTTAATAAAAACTAATTTTTAAGAATTAAAATATGAATTCATTAATTTTTTATTTAATTGAGTCGATAAAAAACTTTGAAATTACTAGAATATTGGTCCATTAATTTTTTTGCTTTTTTGGGCCATGGAAGAAAATATTAATCAATGACGATTACAACATTTAGATATATGCGGCGAATGACGGATATAACAACTAGACTTAGGTATTTTATATACCTCGCTCACAATTTAATTTTTTTAAATTCTTAAATTAAAAAAAAAATTCAGCAACCAATTTTTAATCTAAGTTGAGCTATTAAAAAAGTTTCATTTTATTAGAATATAGGCTCATTAATTTTTTTTTGTGGGTTAATTTTCAAATTATAAGAATAATATCTCATTAAATTTTTATTTAATTGGAATAATAAAAAAATATCCTTTTTAAATTTTGTTAAGGTTTTTTTTTTTTAGCTACACAAAAGAGACAATTACGAGCATACCCACATTCAAAGTACTCTAAATTAAAAATAAAATTATTGAGGAGTTTCGACCTTTTTTCAGTCTTTAAGTTCAATGTTAAACTGTTGCAACTTTTAGACCTAGGTGTTTTATTTATTTAACTCACAATTTTTGTGTTTTTTAAATATTTCTCTTATTACCCAAAGGAAATTTTAAAAATATGGGCAACTAATTTTTCAATTTTGTTACGTTAATAAAAACTAATTTTTAAGAATTAAAAAATGAATTCATTAATTTTTTGTGCAATTGCGCCGATAAAAAACTTTGAAATTACTAGAATATATTGGTGCAATAATTTTTTGCTCTTTTGGGCCAAGGAAAAAAATATTAATCAATGACGATTATAACATTTAGATATATGAGACGAATGATGGATATAACAACTAGACTTAGTTATTTTATGTACCTCACTCACAATTTAATTTTTTTTAAATTCTTAAATTAAAAAAGATATTCAGCAACAAATTTTTAATCTAAGTTGAGCTAATAAAAAAGTTTCATTTTATTAAAATATAGGCTCATTAAATTTTTTATTTAATTGGAAAAACAAAAAAATAACATTTTTAAATTTTGTTAAGGTTTTTTTTTTAGCTAGACATAAGAGACAATTAGGAGCATACCCACATTTAATATACTCTAAATTAAAAATAAAATTGTTGAGGAGTTTCGACTTTGTTTCAATCTTTGAGTTCAAAGTTAAACTGATGCAACTTTTAGACCTAGGTGTTTTATTAATTTAACTCATAATTTCTGTGTGTTTTAAATATTTTTTTATTACCCAAAGGAAAATTTAAAAATATGGGCAACTAATTTTTCAATTTTGTTTGGCTAATAAAAACTAATTTTTAAGAATTAAAATATGAATTCATTAATTTTTTGTTTAATTGAGTCGATAAAAAACTTTGAAATTACTAGAATATTGGTCCTTTAATTTTTTTGCTTTTTTGGGCCATGGAAGAAAATATTAATCAATGACGATTACAACATTTAGATATATGCGACGAATGACAGATGTAACAACTAGACTTAGGTATTTTATGTACCTCGCTCACAATTTATTTTTTTTAAATTCTTAAATTAAAAAAAATTCAGCAACCAATTTTTAATCTAAGTTGAGCTAGTAAAAAAGTTTCATTTTATTAGAATATAGGCTCATTAATTTTTTTTTTTGGGTTAATTTTCAAATTATAAGAATAATGTCTCATTAAATTTTTATTTAATTGGAATAATAAAAAAATAACCTTTTTAAATTTTGTTATGGTTTTTTTGTTAGCTAGACATAAGAGATAATTAAGAGCATACCACATTTAAAGTACTCTAAATTAGAAATAAAATTGTTGAGGAGTTTCAGCTTTTTTTCAGTCTTTGAGTTCAATGTTAAATGGATGCAACTTTTGGACCTAGGTGTTTTATTTATTTAATTTTAAATATTTTTTTTATTACCCAAAGGAAAATTTAAAATATGGGCAACTAATTTTTCAATTTTGTTAGGTTAATAAAAACTAATTTTTAGGAATTGAAATATGAATTCATTAATTTTTTGTTTAATTGAGCCTGTAAAAAGCATTGAAATTACTAGCGTATTGGTCCATTAATTTTTTTTGCTCTTTTGGGCCATGGAAAAAAATATTAATCAATGACGATTATAACATTTAGATATATGAGACGAATGATGGATATAACAACTAGATTTAGTTATTTTATGTACCTCACTCACAATTTAATTTTTTTTAAATTCTTAAATTAAAAAAGATATTCAGCAACAAATTTTTAATCTAAGTTGAGCTATTAAAAAAGTTTCATTTTATTAAAATATAGGCACATTAAATTTTTTTTTTATGTGGGTTAAGTTTCAAATTATAAGAATAATAGCTCCTTAAATTTTTTATTTAATTGGAATAATAAAAAAAGTATTATTTTTAAATTTTGTTAAGGCTTTTTTTTTTAGCTAGACATAAGAGACAATTAAGAGCATACCCATATTTAAAGTACTCTAAATTAAAAATAAAATTGTTGAGGAGTTTCGACTTTGTTTCAATCTTTGAGTTTAAAGTTAAACTGATGCAACTTTTAGACATAGGTGTTTTATTTATTTAACTCACAATTTCTGTGTGTTTTAAATATTTCTTTTATTACCCAAAGGAAATTTTAAAAATATGGGCAACTAATTTTTCAATTTTATTAGGTTAATAAAAACTAATTTTTAAGAATTAAAAAATGAATTCATTAATTTTTTGTTTAATTGAGCCAATAAAAAACTTTGAAATTACTAGAATATTGGTCCATTAATTTTTTGCTTTTTTGGGCCATGGAAAAAAAATATTAATCAATGACGATTATAACATTTAGATATATGAGACGAATGATAGATATAACTACTATACTTAGTAATTTTATGTACCTCACTCATAATTTAATTTTTTTAAAATTCTTTAATTAAAAAAGATATTCAGCAACAAATTTTTAATCTAAGTTGAGCTAATAAAAAAGTTTCATTTTATTAGAATATAGGCTCATTAAAAAAATAACCTTTTTAAATTTTTTTATGGTTTTTTTTTTTAGCTAGACATAAGAGACAATTAAGAGCATACCAATATTTAAAGTACTCTAAATTAAAAATAAAATTGTTGAGGAGTTTTGACTTTGTTTCAATTTTTGAGTTCAATGTTAAAAGGATGCAACTTTTAGACCTAGGTATTTTATTTATTTAACTCATAATTTCTGTGTTTTTTAAATATTTTTTTATTACCAAAAAGAAAATTTAAAAACATGGGCAACTAATTTTTCAATTTTGTTAAGTTAATAAAAACTAATTTTTAAGAATTAAAATATGAATTCATTAATTTTTTGTTTAATTGAGCCTGTAAAAAAATTTGAAATTACTAGAGTATTGGTCCAGTAATTTTTTTTGCTTTTTTGGGCCATGGAAAAATATATTAATCAATGACGATTATAAAATTTAGATATATGAGACGAATGACGGGTATAACAACTAGACTTAGGTATTCTATATACCTCGCTCATAATTTAATTTTTTTTTAAATTCTTAAATTAAAAAAAAAATCAGCAACCAATTTTTAATCTAAGTTGAGCTAATAAAAAAGTTTCATTTTATTAGAATATAGGCTCTTTAAATTTTTTTTTTAGGTGGGTTAAGTTTCAAATTATAAGAATAATGGCTCATTAATTTTTTTTATTTAATTGAAATAATAAAAAAATAACCTTTTTAAATTTTGTTAAGGTTTTTTTTTAGCTAGACATAAGAGACAATTAAAAGCATACCCACATTTAAAGTACTCTAAATTAAAAATAAAATTATTGAGGAGTTTCGACTTTGTTTCATCCTATTGTGGATAGTGATGAGTTGCAAAGGGAAAACATCTTTCATACTAGGTGTGTGGTGAAGGAGAAATTGTGTAGCATGATTATAGATGGGGGTAGTTGTTGCAATGTGGCTAGTTCCTTACTTGTGGAGAAATTAGGATTGCCTACCCTTAAGCATCCTAAACTTTATGGGTTGCAATGGCTAAATGATTGCAACAAAGTGAAGGTAACTAAGCAAGTAGTGGTACCTTTCACTATAGGGAGCTACCATGATGGGGTCTTATGTGATGTAGTGCCCATTATAGCTACACATATCTCGCTAGGTAGGCCATGGCAGTATGACAGGTATGTGATTCATGATGGGAGGAAGAATCACCACAATTTGAAGAAAGATGGCCGCACACATGCCTTGGTGCCCTTGTCACCATCACAAGCACATGAGGACCAAATGAAAATAAAATAAAATTAAAGTACTCTAAATTAAAAATAAAATTGTTTAGGAGTTTCGACTTTGTTTCAATTTTTGAGTTCAATGTTAAACGGACGCAACTTTTAGACCTAAGTGTTTTATTTAGTTAACTCGTAATTTCTGTGTTTTTTAAATATTTTTATTACCCACAGGAAAATATAAAAAAATGGGCACCTAATTTTTCAGTTTTGTTAGGTTAATAAAAACTAATTTTTTAGAATTAAAATATGAATTCATTAATTTTTTGTTTAATTGAGCCGATAAAAAACTTTGAAATTTCTAGAATATTGGTCCAATAATTTTTTTTGCTTTTTTGGGCCATGGAAAAAAATATTAATCAATGACGATTATAACATTAAGATATATGAGACAAATGACGGATATAACAACTAGACTTAGATATTTTATGTACCTAGCTCATAATTTAATTTTTTTTATATTTGTTAAATTAAAAAAAATTTCAGCGACCAATTTTTAATCTAAGTTGAGCTAATAAAAAAGTTTCATTTTATTAGAATATAGGCTCATTAATTTTTTTTTTTAAGTGGGTTAAGTTTCAAATTATAAGAATAATGGCTCATTAAATTTTTTATTTAATTGGAATAATAAAAAAATAACCTTTTTAAATTTTTTTAAGGTTTTTTTTTAGCTAGACATAAGAGACATTTAAGAGCATACCCACATTTAAAGTACTTTAAATTAGAAATAAAATTGTTGAGGAGTTTCGACTTTGTTTCAATATTTGAGTTCAATGTTAAACAGATACAACTTTTAGACTTAGGTATTTTATTTACTTAACCCACAATTTCTGTGTTTTTTAAATATTTTTTTATTACCCAAAGGAAAATTTAAAAATATGGGCAAGTAATTTTTCAAATTTGTTAGGTTAACAAAAACAAATTTTAAAGAATTAAAATATGAATTTATTAATTTTTTGTTCAATTGAGCCGGTAAAAAACTTTGAAATTACTAGAGTATTGGTCCATTAATTTTTTTTGCTTTTTTGGGACATGGAAAAAAATATTAATCAATGACGATTATAACATTTAGATATACGAGATGAATGACGGATGTAACAACTAGACTTAGGTATTTATGTACCTCGCTCACAATTTAATTTTTTTAAAATTCTTAAATTAAAAAAAAAATTCAGCAACCAATTTTTAATCTAAGTTGAGTTAATAAAAAAGTTTCATTTAATTAGAATATAGGCTGATTAATTTTTTTTTTAAGTGGGTTACGTTTCAAATTATAAGAATAATGGCTCATTAAATTTTTTATTTAATTGGAATAATAAAAAATAACCTTTTTAAATTTTGTTAAGGTTTTTTTTTAGCTAGACATAAGAGACAATTAAGAGCATACCCACATTTAAAGTACTCTAAACTAAAAATAAAATTGTTAAGGAGTTTCGATTTTGTTTCAATCTTTGAGTTCATTGTTAAACGGATGCAACTTTTAGACCTTGGTATTTTATTTATTTAACTCACAATTTCTGTATTTTTTTATTTTTACCCAAAGGAAAATTTAAAAATATGGGCAAGTAATTTTTCAATTTTGTTAGGTTAATAAAAACTAATTTTTAAGAATTAAAATATCAATTCATTAATTTTTTATTTAATTGAGCCTGTAAAAAATTTTGAAATTACTAGAGTATTGGTCCATTAATGTTTTTGCTTTTTTGGGCCATGGAAAAAAATATTAATCAATAACGATTATAACATTCAGATATAAGAGGCGAATGACGGATATAACAACTAGACTTAGATATTTTATGTACCTCGCTCACAATTTAATTTTTTTAAATTCTTAAATTAAAAAAAATTCAGCAACCAATTATTAATCTAAGTTGAGCTAATAAAAAAGTTTCATTTTATTAGAATATAGGCTCATTAATTTTTTTTTAAGTGGGTTAAGTTTCAAATTATAAGAATAATGGCTCATTAAATTTTTATTTAATTGGAATAATAAAAAAATAACCTTTTTGAATTTTGTTAAGTTTTTTTTTTTTAGCTAGACATAAGGGACAATTAAGAGCATACCCATATTTAAAGTACTCTAAATTAAAAATAAAATTGTTGAGGAGTTTCGACTTTGTTTCAATATTTGAGTTCAATGTTAAACGGATGCAACTTTTAGACCTTGGTGTTTTATTTATTTAACTCACAATTTCTGTATTTTTTAAATATTTCTTTTATTACCCAAAGGAAATTTTAAAAATATGGGCAACTAATTTTTCAATTTTGTTAGGTTAATAAAAAGTAATTTTTAAGAATTAAAATATGAATTCATTAATTTTTTGTGCAATTGAGCCGATAAAAAACTTTGAAAATACTAGAATATTGGTCCATTAATTTTTTGCTCTTTTGGGCCATGGAAAAAAATATTAATCAATGACGATTATAACATTTAGATATATGAGACGAATGATGGATATAACTACTAGACTTAGTTATTTTATGTACCTCACTCACAATTTAATTTTTTTTAAATTCTTAAATTAAAAAAAAAATTCAGCAACAAATTTTTAATCTAAGTTGAGCTAATAAAAAACTTTCATTTTATTAAAATATAGGCTCATTAAATTTTTTTCTTATGTGGGTTAAGTTTCAAATTATAAGAATAATGGCTCATTAAATTTTTTATTTAATTGGAATAATAAAAAAATAACCTTTTTAAATTTTGTTAAGGTTTTTTTTCTTAGCTAGACATAAGAGACAATTAAGAGTATTCCCACATTTAAAGTACTCTAAATTAAAAATAAAATTGTTGAGGAGTTTCGACATTGTTTCAATCTTTGAGTTCAATGTTAAACGAATGCAACTTTTAGACCTTGGTATTTTATTTATTTAACTCACAATTTCTGTGTTTTTTAAATATTTTTTTATTACCCAATGGAAAATTTAAAAAAATGGGCAACTAATTTTTCAATTTTGTTAGGTTAATAAAAGCTAGTTTTTAAGAATTAAAAAATTAATTCATTAATTTTTTGTTTTATTGAGCAAGTAAAAAACTTTGAAATTACTAGAGTATTGGTCCATTAATGTTTTTGCTTTTTTGGGCCATGGAAAAAAATATTAATCAATGATGATTATAATATTTAGATATATGAGACGAATGACGGATATAACAACTAGACTTAGGTGTTTTATGTACCTCGCTCATAATTTATTTTTTTTTAAATTCTTAAATTAAAAAAAAATTCAGCAACTAATTTTTAATCTAAGTTGAGCTAATAAAAAAGTTTCATTTTATTAGAATATAGGCTCATTAAATTTTTTTTTAAGTGGGTTAAGTTTCAAATTATAAGAATAATGGCTCATTAAATTTTTTATTTAATTGGGATAATAAAAAAATAACCTTTTTAAATTTTTTTAAGGTTTTTTTTAGCTAGACATAAGAGACAATTAAGAGCATACCCACATTTAAAGTACTCTAAATTAAAAATAAAATTGTTAAGGAGTTTCGATTTTGTTTCCATCTTTGAGTTCATTGTTAAACGGATGCAACTTTTAGACCTTGGTGTTTTATTTATTTAGCTCACAATTTCTGTATTTTTTTATTTTTATCCAAAGGAAAATTTAAAAATATGGGCAAGCAATTTTTCAATTTTGTTAGGTTAATAAAAACTAATTTTTAAGAATTAAAATATCAATTCATTAATTTTTTATTTAATTGAGCCAGTAAAAAATTTTGAAATTACTAGAGTATTGGTCCATTAATGTTTTTGCTTTTTTGGGCCATGGAAAAAAATATTAATCAATGACGATTATAACATTTAGATATATAAGACGAATGACGGATATAACAACTAGACTTAGGTATTTTATGTACCTCGCTCATAATTTAATTTTTTTTTAAATTCTTAAATTAAAAAAAAATTCAGCAACCAATTTTTAATCTAAGTTCAGCTAATAAAAAAGTTTCATTTTATTAGAATATAGGCTCATTAATTTTTTTTAAGTGGGTTAAGTTTTAAATTATAAGAATAATGGCTCATTAAATTTTTTTTTTAATTAGAATAATAAAAAAATAACCTTTTAAAATTTTGTTAAGTTTTTTTTTTTACCTAGACATAAGAGACAATTAAGAGCATACCCACATTTAAAATACTCTAAATTAAAAATAAAATTGTGGAGGACTTTCGGCTTTGTTTCAATATTTGAGTTTAATGTAAAATGGATGTAACTTTTAGACCTAGGTGCTTTATTTATTTAAGTCACAATTTCAGTGTTTTTTAAATATTTTTTTTATTACCCAAAGGAAAATTTAAAAATATAGGCAACTAATTTTTCAATTTTGTTAGGCTAATAAAAACTAATTTTTAAGAATTAAAATATGAATTCATTAATTTTTTATTTAATTGAGCAGATAAAAAACTTTGAAATTACTAGAGTATTGGTCCATTAATGTTTTTGCTTTTTTGGGCCATGGAAAAAAATATTAATAAATGACGATTATAATAGTTAGATATATGAGACGAATAATGGATATAACAACTAGACTTAGGCATTTTATGTACCTCGCTCACAATTTAATTTTTTTAAATTCTTAAATTAAAAAAAAAATCAGCAACCAATTTTTAATCTAAGCTGAGCTAATAAAAAAGTTTCATTTTATTAGAATGTAGGCTCAATAATTTTTATTTTCTTTAAGTGGGTTAAGTTTCAAATTATTAGAATAATGGCTCATTAAATTTTTATTTAATTGGAATAATAAAAAAATAAACTTTTTAAATTTTGTTAAGGTTTTTTTTGTAGCCAGACATAAGAGGCAATTAAGAGCATACCCACATTTAAAGTACTCTAAATTAAAAATAAAATTGTTGAGGAGTTTCGACTTTTTTTCAGTCTTTGAGTTCAATGTTAAATGGATGCAACTTTTAGACCTAGGTGTTTTATTTATTTAATTTTAAATTTTTTTTATTATCCAAAGGAAAACTTAAAAATCTGGGCAACTAATTTTTCAATTTTGTTAGGTTAATAAAAACTAATTTTTAAGAATTAAAATATGAATTCATTAATTTTTTGTTTAATTGAACCTGTAAAAAACATTGAAATTACTAGAGTATCGGTCCATTAATTTTTTTTTCTTTTTTGGGCCATGGAAAAAAATATTAATCAATGACGATTATAATATTTAGATATATGAGACGAATGACGGATATAATAACTAGACTCAGGTATTGTATGTACCTCGCTCACAATTTAATTTTTTTTTAAATTCTTAAATTAAAAAAAAATCAGCAACAAATTTTTAATCTAAGTTGAGCTTATTCAAAAATTTCATTTTATTAGAATATAAGCTCATTAAATTTTTTTTTAAGTGGGTTAAGTTTCATATTATAAGAATAATAGCTCATTAAATTTTTTATTTAATTGGAATAATAAAAAAGAAACATTTTAAAAATTTGTTAAGTTTTTTTTTTTTTGGCTAGACATAAGTGACAATTAAGAGCATACCCACATTTAAAGTACCCTAAATTAAAAATACAATTGTTGAGGAGTTTTGACTTTGTTTCAATATTTGAGTTCAATGTTACACGGATGCAACTTTTAGACCTTGGTGTTTTTTTTATTTAACTCACAATTTGTGTGTTTTTTAAATATTTCTTTTATTACCCAAAGGAAATTTTAAAAATATGGGCAACTAATTTTTCAATTTTGTTAGGTTCAAAAAAACAAATTTTTAAGAATTAAAAATTGAATTCATTAATTTTTTGTGCAATTGAGCCGATAAAAAACTTTGAAATTACTAGAATATTAGTCCATTAATTTTTTGCCCTTTTGGGCCATGGAAAAAAATATTAATCAATGACGATTATAACATTTAGATATATGAAATGAATGATGGATATAACAACTAGACTTAGTTATTTTATGTACCTCGCTCACAATTTAATTTTTTTTTAAATTCTTAAATTAAAAAAAAAATTCAGCAACCAATTTTAAATCTAAGTTGAGCTAATAAAAAAGTTTCATTTTATTAAAATATAGGATCATTAAATTTATTTTTTTATGTGGATTAAGTTTCAAATTATAAGAAAAATGGCTCGTTAAATTTTTTATTTAATTGGAATAATAAAAAAAAAACCATTTTAAATTTTGTTAAGGTTTTTTTTTTAGCTAGACATAAGAGACTATTAAGAGCATACCCACATTTAAATTACTTTGAATTAAAAATAAAATTGTTCAGGAGTTTCTACTTTGTTTCAATCTTTGAGTTCAATGTTAAACGGATGCAACTTTTAGACCTTGGTGTTTTATTTATTTAACTCACAATTTCTGTGTTTTTTAAATATTTCTTTTATTACCCAAAGGAAATTTTAAAAATATGGGCAGCTAATTTTTCAATTTTGTTAGGTTAATGAAAACTAATTTTTAAGAATTAAAATATGAATTCATTAATTTTTTGTACAATTGAGCTGATGAAAAACTTTGAAATTACTAGAATATTTGTCCATTAATTTTTTGCTCTTTTGGGCCATGGAAAAAAATTTTAATCAATGACGATTATAACATTCAGATATAAGAGGCGAATGACGGATATAACAACTAGACTTAGGTATTTTATGTACCTCGCTCACAATTTAATTTTTTTTAAATTCTTAAATTAAAAAAAAAAAATCAGCAACAAATTATTAATCTAAGTTGAGCTAATAAAAAAGTTTCATTTTATTAGAATATAGGCTCATTAATTTTTTTTTAAGTGGGTTAAGTTTCAAATTATAAGAATAATGGCTCATTAAATTTTTATTTAATTGGAATAATAAAAAAATAACCTTTTTAAATTTTGTTAAGGTTTTTTTTTTAGCTAGGCATAAGGGACAATTAAGAGCATACCCATATTTAAAGTACTCTAAATTAAAAATAAAATTGTTGAGGAGTTTCGACTTTGTTTCAATATTTGAGTTCAATGTTAAACGGATGCAACTTTTAGACCTTGGTGTTTTATTTATTTAACTCACAATTTCTATATTTTTTAAATATTTCTTTTATTACCCAAAGGAAATTTTAAAAATATGGGCAACTAATTTTTCAATTTTGTTAGGTTAATAAAAAGTAATTTTTAAGAATTAAAATATGAATTCATTAATTTTTTATGCAATTGAGCCGATAAAAAACTTTGAAATTACTAGAATATTGGTCCATTAATTTTTTGCTCTTTTGGGCCATGGAAAAAAATATTAATCAATGACGATTATAACATTTAGATATATGAGACGAATGATGGATATAACAACTAGACTTAGTTATTTTATGTACCTCACTCACAATTTAATTTTCTTTTAATTCTTAATCTAAGTTGAGCTAATAAAAAAGTTTCATTATATTAAAATATAGGCCCATTAAATTTTTTTTTATGCGGGTAAAGTTTCAAATTATAAGAATAATGGCTCATCAAATTTTTTATTTAATTGGAATAATAAAAAAATAATCTTTTTAAATTTTGTTAAGGTTTTTTTTTTAGCTAGACATAAGAGACAATTAAGAGCATACCCACATTTAAAGTACTCTAAATTAAAAATACAATTGTTGAGGAGTTTCGGCTTTGTTTCAATTTTTGAGTTCAATGTTAAACGGATGCAACTTTTAGACCTTAGTGTTTTATTTATTTAACTCACAATTTCTGTATTTTTTTAATATTTCTTTTATTACCCAAAGGAAATTTTAAAAATATGGGCAACTAATTTTGAAATTTTGTTAGGTTAATAAAAATTAATTTTTGAGAATTAAAATATGAATTCATTAATTTTTTGTGCAATTGAGTCGATAAAAAACTTTGAAATTACTAGAATATTGGTCCATTAGTTTTTTGCTCTTTTGGGCCATGGAAAAAAAATACTAATCAATGACGATTATAACATTTAGATATATGAGACGAATGATGGATATAACAACTAGACTTAGTTATTTTATGTAACTCACTCACAATTTAATTTTTTTTAAATTCTTAAATTAAAAAAAAATTCAGCAACAAATTTTTAATCTAAGTTGAGCTAATAAAAAAGTTTCATTTTATTAAAATATAGGCTAATTAAATTTTTTCCTTATGTGGGTTAAGTTTCAAATTATAAGAATAATGGCTCATTAAATTTTTTATTTAATTGGAATTATAAAAAAATAACCTTTTTAAATTTTGTTAAGGTTTTTTTTTTTTAGCTAGAAATAAGAGACAATTAAGAGCATTCCCACATTTAAAGTACTCTAAATTAAAAATAAAATTGTTGAGGAGTTACGACATTGTTTCAATCATTGAGTTCAATGTTAAACGGATGCAACTTTTAGACCTTGGTATTTCGTTTATTTAACTCACAATTTCTGTGTTTTTCAAACATTTTTTTATTACCCAATGGAAAATTTAAAAATATGGGCAACTAATTTTTTAATTTTTTTAGGTTAATAAATGCTAGTTTTTAAAAATTAAAAAATTAATTCATTAATTGTTTATTTTATTGAGCCGGTAAAAAACTTTGAAATTACTAGAGTATTGGTCCCTCAATTTTTTTTTACTTTTTTTGTGCCAGGGAAATATATATTAGTCAATGACGATTATAACATTTAGATATATGAGACGAATTACGGATATAACAACTAGACTTAGGTATTTTATATACGTCGCTCACAATTTAATTTTATTTTAAATTCTTAAATTAAAAAAAAAAATTCAACAACCAATTTTTAATCTAAGTTGAGCTAATAAAAAAGTTTCATTTTATTAGAATATAGGCTCATTAAATTTTTTTTAACTGGGTTAAGTTTCAAATTATAAGAATAATGGCTCATTAAATTTTTTATTTAATTGGAATAATAAAAAAATAACCTTTTTAAATTTTGTTAAGGTTTTTTTTTTTAGCTAGACATAAGGGACAATTAAGAGCATACCGAGATTTAAAGCACTCTAAATTAAAAATAAAATTGTTGAAGACTTTTGACTTTGTTTCAATATTTGAGTTCAATGTTAAACGGATGCAACTTTTAGACCTTGGTGTTTTATTTATTTAACTCACAATTTCTGTGTTTTTTAAATATTTTTTTATTACGCAAAGGAAATTTTAAAAATATGAACAACTAATTTTTCAATTTTGTTAGGTTAATAAAAACAAATTTTTAAGAATTAAAATATGAATTCATTAATTTTTTGTACAATTGAGCTGATGAAAAACTTTGAAATTACTAGAATATTGGTCCTTTAATTTTTTGCTCTTTTGGGCCGTGGAAAAAAATATTAATCAATGACGATTATAACATTCAGATATATGAGGCGAATGACGGATATAACAACTAGACTTAGGTATTTTATGTACCTCGCTCACAATTTAATTTTTTTAAATTCTTAAATTAAAAAAAATTCAGTAACCAATTTTTAATCTAAGTTGAGCTAATAAAAAAGTTTCATTTTATTAGAATATAGGCTCATTAAATTTTTTTTTTTTAAGTGGGTTAAGTTTCAAATTATAAGAATAATGGCTCATTAAATTTTTATTTAATTGGAATAATAAAAAAATAACCTTTTTAAATTTTGTTTTTTAGCTAGACATATGAGACAATTAAGAGAACACCCACATTTAAAGTTCTCAAAATTAAAAATAAAATTGTGAAGGAGTTTCGGCTTTGTTTCAATCTTTGAGTTTAATGTTAAACAGATGTAACTTTTAGACCTAGGTGCTTTATTTATTTAACTCACAATTTTAGTGTTTTTTAAATATTTTTTTATTACCCAAAGGAAAATTTAAAAATATGGGCAACTAATTTTTCAATTTTGTTAGGTTAATAAAAACTAAGTTTTAAGAATTAAAATATGAATTCATTAATTTTTTGTGCAATTGAGTCGATAAAAAACTTTGAAATTATTAGAATACTAGCCCTTCAATTTTTTTGCTTTTTTGGCCCGTGGAAAAAAATATTAATCAATGACGATTATAACATTTAGATATATGAGGCGAATGACGGATATAACAATAAGAGTTAGGTATTTTATGCACCTCCCTCATAATTTAATTTTTTTAAATTCTTAAATTAAAAAAAAATTCAGCAACCACTTTTTAATCTAAGTTGAGCTAATAAAAAAGTTTCATTTTATTAGAATATAGGCTCATTAAATTTTTTTTTTTTTAAAAAGTGGGTTAAGTTTCAAATTATAAGAATAATGGCTCATTAAATTTTTATTTAATTGGAATAATAAAAAAATAACCTTTTTAAATTTTGTTAAGGTTTTCTTTTTTAGCTAGACATAAGAGACAATTAAGAGCATACCCACATTTAAAGTACTCAAAATTAAAAATAAAATTGTGGAGGAGTTTCGGCTTTGTTTCAATCTTTGAGTTTAATGTTAAACGGATGTAACTTTTAGACCTTGGTGCTTTATTTATTTAACTCACAATTTTAGTGTTTTTTAAATATTTGTTTTATTACCCAAAGGAAAATTTAAAAATATGGGCAACTAATTTTACAATTTTGTTAGGCTAATAAAAACTAATTTTTAAGAATTAAAATATGAATTCATTAATTTTTTGTTTAATTGAGCAGATAAAAAACTTTCAAATTGCTAGAATATTGGTCCATTAATTTTTTGCTCTTTTGGGCCATGGAAAAAAATATTAATCAATGACGATTATAACATTTAGATATATGAGACGAATGATGGATATAACAACTAGACTTAGGCATTTTATATACCTCGCTCACAATTTAATTTTTTTAAATTATTAAATTAAAAAAAAATTCAGCAACCAATTTTTAATCTAAGTTGAGCTAATAAAAAAGTTTCATTTTATTAGAATGTAGGCTCATTAATTTTTTTTAAGTGGGTTAAGTTTCAAATTATTAGAATAATGGCTCATTAAATTTTTATTTAATTAGAATAATAAAAAAATAACATTTTTAAATTTCGTTAAGGTTTTTTTTTAGCTAGACATAAGAGACAATTAAGAGCATATCCACATTTAAAGTACTCTAAATTAAAAATAAAATTGTTGAGGAGTTTCGATTTTTTTTTCAGTCTTTGAGTTCAATGTTAAACGGATTTAACTTTTAGACCTAGGTGTTTTATTTAATTAATTTTAAATATTTTTTTATTATCCAAAGGAAAACTTAAAAATATGGGCAACTAATTTTTCAATTTTGTTAGGTTAATTAAAACTAATTTTTAAGAATTAAAAAATGAATTCATTAATTTTTGTTTCATTGAGCCGGTAAAAAACTTTGAAATTGCTAAAGTATTGGTCACATAATTTTTTTTGCTTTTTTTGTGCCATGGAAATATATATTAATCAATGACGATTATAACATTTAGATATATGAGACGAATGATGGATATAACAACTAGACTTAGTTATTTTTTGTACCTCACTCACAATTTAATTTTTTTAAAATTCTTAAATTAAAAAAAAATTCAGCAACAAATTTTTAATCTAATTTGAGCTAAAAAAAAACTTTCATTTTATTAAAATATTGGCCCATTAAATTTTTTTTTTATGTGGGTTACGTTTCAAATTATAAGAATAATGGCTCATTAAATTTTTATTTAATTGGAATAATAAAAAAATAACCTTTTTATATTTTGTTAAGTTTTTTTTTTTAGCTAGACATAAGGGACAATTAAGAGCATACCCATATTTAAAGTACTCTAAATTAAAAATAAAATTGTTGAGGAGTTTCGATTTTGTTTCAATATTTGAGTTCAATGTTAAACAGATGCAACTTTTAGACCTTGGTGTTTTATTTATTTAACTCACAATTTCTGTATTTTTTAAATATTTCTTTTATTACCCAAAGGAAATTTTAAAAATATGGGCAACTAATTTTTCAATTTTGTTAGGTTAATAAAAAGTAATTTTTAAGAATTAAAATATGAATTCATTAATTTTTTGTGTAATTGAGCCGATAAAAAACTTTGAAATTACTAGAATATTGATCCATTAATTTTTTGCTCTTTTGGGCCATGGAAAAAAATATTAATCAATGACGATTATAACATTTAGATATATGAGAGGAATGATGGATATAACAACTAGACTTAGTTATTTTATGCACCTCACTCACAATTTATTTTTTTTAAATTCTTAAATTAAAAAAAAAATTCAGCAACAAATTTTTAATCTAAGTTGAGCTAATAAAAAAGTTTCATTTTATTAAAATATAGGCTCATTAAATTTTTTTCTTATGTGGGTTAAGTTTCAAATTATAAGAATAATGGCTTATTAAATTTTTTATTTAATTGGAATTATAAAAAAATAACCTTTTTAAATTTTGTTAACTTTTTTTTTCTTAGCTAGACATAAGAGACAATTAAGAGCATTCCCACATTTAAAGTACTCTAAATTAAAAATAAAATTGTTGAGGAGTTTCGACATTGTTTCAATCTTTGAGTTCAATGTTAAACGGATGCAACTTTTAGACCTTGGTATTTTATTTATTTAACTCATAATTTTTGCATTTTTTAAATATTTTTTTATTACCCAATGGAAAATTTAAAAATATGGGCAACTAATTTTTCAATTTTGTTAGGTTAATAAAAGCTAGTTTTTAAGAATTAAAAAATTAATTCATTAATTTTTTGTTTTATTGAGCCGGTAAAAAACTTTGAAATTACTAGAGTATTGGTCCCGCAGTTTTTTTTACTTTTTTGGTGCCATGGAAATATATATTAATCAATGACGATTATAACATTTAGATATATGAGACGAATGACGGATATAACAACTAGACTTAGGTATTTTATGTACCTCGCTTACAATTTAATTTTATTTTAAATTCTTAAACTAAAAAAAATTCAACAACCAATTTTTAATCTAAGTTGAGCTAATAAAAAAGTTTCATTTTATTAGAATATAAGCTCATTAAATTTTTTTTTAATTAGGTTAAGTTTCAAATTATAAGAATAATGGCTCATTAAATTTTTTATTTAATTGGAATAATAAAAAAAAACCTTTTTAAATTTTGTTAAGGTTTTTTTTTTAGCTAGACATAAGGGACAATTAAGAGCATACCGAGATTTAAAGCACTCTAAATTAAAAATAAAATTGTTGAGGAGTTTCGACTTTGTTTCAATATTTGAGTTCAATGTTAAACGGATGCAACTTTTAGACCTTGGTGTTTTATTTATTTAACTCACAATTTCTGTGTTTTTTAAATATTTTTTTATTACGCAAAGGAAAATTTAAAAATATGGGCAACTAATTTTTCAATTTTGTTAAGTTAATAAAAGCTAATTTTTAAGAATTAAAATATGAATTCATTAATTTTTTGTTTAATTGAGCCGATAAAAAACTTTGAAATTACTAGAGTACTTTGTTATGGTTTTTTTTTTTTTTTTTGGCTAGACATAAGACACAATTAAGAGTATACCCACATTTAAAGTACTCTGAATTAAAAATAAAATTATTGAAGAGTTTCAACTTTGTTTCAATCTTTGAGTTCAATGTTAAACGGATGAAACATTTAGACCTTGGTATTTTATTTATTTAACTCACAATTTCTGTGTTTTTTAAAATTTTTTTTTTGCCCAAAGGATAATTTAAAAATATGGGCAACTAATTTTTCAATTTTGTTAGGTTAATAAAAACTAATTTTTAAGAATTAAAATATGAGTTCATTAATTTGTTGTTTAATTGAGCCTGTAAAAAACTTTGAAATTACTAGAATATTGGTCCATTAATTTTTTTGCTTTTTTGGGCCATGGAAAAAAATATTAATAAATGACGATTATAATATTTAGATATATGAGACGAATAATGGATATAACAACTAGACTTAGGCATTTTATGTACCTCGCTCACAATTTAATTTTTTTAAATTCTTAAATTAAAAAAAAATTTAGGAACCAATTTTTAATCTAAGTTAAGCTAATAAAAAAGTTTAATTTTATTAGAATGTAGGCTCATTAATTATTTTTTTTTAAGTGGGTTAAGTTTCAAATTATTAGAATAATGGCTCATTAAATTTTTTTTTTAATTGGAATAATAAAAAAATAACCATTTTAAATTTTGTTAAGGTTTTTTTTTTAGCTAGACATAAGAGACAATTAAGAGCATACCCACATTTAAAGTACTCTAAATTAAAAATAAAATTGTTGAGGAGTTTTGACTTTTTTTTAGTCTTTGAGTTTAATGTTAAACGGATTTAACTTTTAGACCTAGGTGTTTTATTTATTTAATTTTAAATATTTTTTTATTATCTAAAGGAAAACTTAAAAATATGGGCAACTAATTTTTCAATTTTGTTTGGTTAATAAAAACTAATTTTTAAGAATTAAAAAATTAATTCATTAATTTTTTGTTTCATTGAGCCGGCAAAAAACTTTTAAATTACTAGAGTATTGGTCACGCAATTTTTTTTGCTTTTTTTGTGCCATGGAAAAATATATTAATCAATGACGATTATAACATTTAGATATATGAGACGAATGATGGATATAACAACTAAACTTAGTTATTTTATGTACATCACTCACAATTTAATTTTTTTTAAATTCTTAAATTAAAAAAAAGTTAAGCAACAAATTTTTAATCTAGTTGAGCTAAAAAAAAACTTTCATTTTACTAAAATATAGGCTCATTAAATTTTTTTTTTGGGGGTTAAGAATAATGTCTCATTAAATTTTTTATAAGAATAATGGCTCTTTAAAAATTATAAGAATAATGGCTCATTAAAATTTTTATTTAATTGGAATAATAAAAAAATAACCTTTTTAAATTTTGTTAAGGTTTTTTTTTTTAGCTACACATAAGGGACAATTAAGAGCATACCCACATTTAAAGTACTCTAAATTAAAAATAAAATTGTTGAGGTGTTTCGACTTTGTTTCAATATTTGAGTTCAATGTTAAACGGATGCAACTTTTAGACCTTGGTGTTTTATTTATTTAACTCACAATTTCTGTATTTTTTAAATATTTCTTTTATTACCCAAAGGAAATTTTAAAAATACGGGCAACTAATTTTTCAATTTTGTTAGGTTAATAAAAGCTAATTTTTAAGAATTAAATATGAATTCATTAATTTTTTGTTTAATTGAGCCGATAAAAAACTTTGAAATTACTAGAGTATTTTGTTATGGTTTTTTTTTGGCTAGACATAAGACACAATTAAAGGTATACCCACATTTAAAGTACTCTGAATTAAAAATAAAATTATTGAAGAGTTTCGACTTTGTTTCAATCTTTGAGTTCAATGTTAAACGGATGCAACTTTTAAACCTAGGTGTTTTATTTATTTAACTCACAATTTCTGTGTTTTTTAAATATTTCTCTTATTACCCAAAGGAAATTTTAAAAATATGGGCAACTAATTTTTCAATTTTGTTAGGTTAATAAAAACTAATTTTTAAGAATTAAAATATGAATTCATTAATTTTTGTACAATTGAGCTGATGAAAAACTTTGAAATTACTAGAATATTGGTCCATTAATTTTTTGCTCTTTTGGGCCATGGAAAAAAATATTAATCAATGACGATTATAACATTCAGATATATGAGGTGAATGACGGATATAACAACTAGACTTAGGTCTTTTATGTACCTTGCTCACAATTTAATTTTTTTAAATTCTTAAATTAAAAAAAATTCAGCAACTAATTTTTAATCTAAGTTGAGCTAATAAAAAAGTTTCATTTTATTAGAATATAGGCTCATTAATTTTTTTTTAAGTGGGTTAAGTTTCAAATTATGAGAATAATGGCTCATTAAATTTTTATTTGATTGGAATAATAAAAAAATAACCTTTTTAAATTTTGTTGAGGCTTTTTTTTTTAGCTAGACATAAGGGACAATGAAGAGCATACCCATATTTAAAGTACTCTAAATTAAAAATAAAATTGTTGAGGAGTTTCAACTTTATTTCAATATTTGAGTTCAATGTTAAGCGGATGCAAATTTTAGACCTTGGTGTTTTATTTATTTAACTCACAATTTCTGTTTTTTTTTAATATTTCTTTTATTACCCAAAGGAAATTTTAAAAATATGGGCAACTAATTTTGCAATTTTGTTAGGTTAATAAAAAGTAATTTTTAAGAATTAAAATATGAATTCATTAATTTTTTGTGCAATTGAGCCGATAAAAAACTTTGAAATTACTAGAATATTGGTCCATTAATTTTTTGCTCTTTTGGGCCATGGAAAAAAATATTAATCAATGACGATTATAACATTTAGATATATGAGACGAATGATGGATATAACAACTAGACTTAGTTTTTTATGTACCTCACTCACAATTTAATTTTTTTTAAATTCTTAAATTAAAAAAAAAATTCAGCAACAAATTTTTAATCTAAGTTGAGCTAATAAAAAAGTTTCATTTTATTAAAATATAGGCTCATTAAGTTTTTTTCTTATGTGGGTTATGTTTCAAATTATAAGAATAATGGCTCATTAAATTTTTTATTTAATTGGAATTATAAAAAAAATAACCTTTTTAAATTTTGTTAAGGTTTTTTTTTTTAGCTAGACATAAGAGACAATTAAGAGCATTCCCACATTTAAAGTTGTAACACCCCTGATTTTATATATATTATTATTGGGCTTCGTGTAGGTATCCTCAATTCGCGGAAATTCGACAGTTGTCCGGATCTGTGAATTTCCGGCCAGACAGATCAGCTACCGGAAAAGTCTCCGAATTGGATCGAGGTTTTGGCTACCCCACCATTGTCAGGCATCCCGAGCGCGTTCCCGAAGTCGGAATCGGCAAAGGTAAACCCGAACCTTGCTTTTTCGTAATTTTCTAGTGCTTAAATAGGATTAAAAATTCATAAAATATTCGTGGTAGCTTAGAAAATTACGATTCTTTTTGCAATAGCTTAGTAATATTTCTAAGGACCGCGGGGCAGAGTTTTATAATTTTTAGAGCTTATTTGAGCAGTTTTTGCAAAAAGATCAATTATAAGGACTAAATTGAAATTTTACATATTGTGATGAATGATTGATTTGATGGGCCCAGGAGGGGCTGTGTGATGTGATTGAGTTGTGGATATATGGATTGTGGATATAGAAGTGTGTTTTGAGCCCTTTTGCAGGTTGGGTAGGTCCTAGGTATAGGGGAGACTCTGTCGGATTTTAAACACGACTTAGGGCGTATTGGGTCTTTTCTTGATTTGTTTTTGGTCATTTGTCTTCTATAATTGTACTATAATTGTCGGTGAGCCGATGACCTTCTTCCTCTCGCCCACCGCCACGGTGATTGCCAAGTCAAGTGTGAGTAAAATATTAATTTTAATTGTAATTTCGATATTATTATATGTTCAAGCATGCCCATGCATCACTTATATGCAAATATTTATGTAGTTAAACTCTAGGCACGATTTATGTTGCATTCATAACTGTTAGCGTGCCATGGATGTTGTTGTGGTAATTTAGAGCAGTGTGCGTGCGTTGGCGTGCGTGTGATGTGGTGTGGACTATGTATAGGACGGGTAGACACGGCTTGAGATCTTCGCTGGGACCCGGTCCTTCGGGGTAGACACGGCTTGAGTTCTTCGCTGGGACCCCGATTTGGTTATTAAGTGGAAGTCCGAGCTGAGTTCTTCGCTGGCACCAGGTTGGATTTAAGAGAGCTGTATAGGGGATCAGCTCCCATATATTATGATTGATGTTACAGGGTGCGTGAGTGCTTCAAATTACCTTTTTGTTGTTATGATGTGAAAATATGGTTGCTGTTGCATTTCACTCCACAGGTTGCATTAGTTCTAGATAGTTATAGAGATTATGGTTAAAATTGATATTTTACTCTGAGTCGAACGCTCACTCCTGTTCAATATTTTTTCTCAAGCTACAGGAGGATTTTATTGTGGTTAACCTGCTTTTCTCCTTCGCAGGTTGTTTATCAATAGTTTTGTAATTTTATTTACTCCTAGAATTTCCGCATGTGTTAGAAATATTTAAATGATTCGGGTCTGTAATATAAATTGTCATGTGGACCTGTAAAATTATATGCATGTTTGATAGATTGGATGAAGGAGCTGAGCTCCCATTTATTTTTATGCCGATATGAGTATGTGGAGGGTGAGCTGAGCTCCCCAATTGATGATATATTTTGTTTACAGTCGGGTGAGTCAAAACTCCCGTTGAAAGGTCCACTTTATGGCGGACTCTGTCCGTTGGTTTCTTGAAATTAGCCCAAATGGGCCTTAGAGTTGGGTTAATGAACAGTTAGGCTTACTACGAGCCTCGGGGGCTTTAGACTGGCCCAGGTCCTAGTGCCGGTCCGGCCCATAGGTTGGGTCGTGACAAATGTGGTATCAGAGCTTAGGCTCCAGATTCATAGGGAAAAATTATCTAAGTGTTGGGAAGAGTCTACTAGGAGTCACATGCGGAGCATAGGATTACATTTCGTCTTTTCTGTAATTCTTTGTTTCTAGAATCTACGTAATAACTCGGGAAATATAAGATTACCTCAGTTAGTGTCTTGATTTTCGTGGAGTACACAGAAATGTGAAATAGAGTTAGTAGACATGTGAGGTCTATCATGAGGATACGTACTCCAAGAAATGTTATATTTTTGTCAGTATGGGTTTAAATGGTGTGCCCATTTCGTGTAAGGCACGAGTACATAAAAGTGAGTCTTAAAAGTACAGTTGCCCTAAATAAGGATGAGGATACCACTACTGGCAGTCATCAGTAGATGACCCAGTCATAATAAGTTTTTGATAATAGAAGATTCAGGAGAGATAAGAAATTAGGAGACCTAGTATGTCAGGACGTATCGTAGTAACTATACAATGTTCTCGATGTCTGCTCTGTAAGCTGCAGATTATAGTACCGACATGAGATTATTGTGTAGAGCTGCGTACTTCCTTGTAGTGCTTATGATGAGGATGTTTGCGAGCGGTCTACTGCTTTGGTACAATAATACCATAAGAGTTCTATATCTGCAGAGGAGTTGGGAACTCCTAGTTAGGGGTCTAGAGTTAGAATATTGAGAGGTCACAGTGGGGTGATAACTAGAGTCAGTGACTCAGTTACCCTAGCATGAGCTAGAGTTACAATAAGAATTGCCATCAGACCAGAGGTTTCGGATTAGTTGCAAAGTAAAGGTGACACCTATAGAGTGAGATTATCTAGTATTCAGTATGGAATTTTGGATGGTTTTTGTAGTATGACAAACATTTGGTTAGAACTTAGTGAGAATAGTATACCTTGTGTGTATCAGTATGAAATAAAGTACAACCCTACTACCTAGGGAAAGTCGAAACTATGAATTGATGATTCACAGAGCTATAATATGATAGGAGAGTCATTAATTTGACATGGTTTTGGGCAAGGTGGTAAATGTAGTATTTTTGTTGCAGCAAGTTAGGGTATAGTCCTATCTTTTCAGAAGGGATCGAAAGTTATTACTAATAATGGTGACCAACAAAATAGTGCCCCAGATGGGACTGTAGAGTGTGGTAGAGAGAAGTTGGCTCAGGTATCCTGCGGAGGATGCAAGTTCTATTATAGGAATCATATATAATCAGACCACGATGGATGTAAATCCTTTGAATTGGATGACGGGTTTGGGTGCCCGGAACCTTAAGTTTTGGCTAATTGAGTAAACCTGGATAATAATAATAATAACAAATAAATAAAATTACTACAGAATCAGTTCTCGAGGTGGTAAGGGTATTATGTAAGCTAAAGGATAAGAATAGAGATCATACAATAAAAGTATGACTGTAATTTGCTGAGTTCCTTTCTAATTTCAAATTATTCAAAACAATAGTATAATCTAATTATAATAGTGTTAAGAGTAATAAATTAGCGAAGATAAATCACAAAAGGCCAATGGATAAAGAAAGTGCAGAATGAAAGTTTGGACAATTGATTGTAGATGCAATATAATCTAAATGCTAGTGGAAGTACTAGCTAGAGTGGTCAAAGGACCAAATCTGAGTAGCACAGACATATGATAACGCGATAGAGACTCTGAAAGATATAGTTAGCAAGTACAGCTATTATGTTAGGAAGAAGAATGGAACCAGGGATAGAATAGTCAAGTTCTATTTTGGGTAAGACAAAGGAAATAAATGAAAGGACAACCTAAAGAGCGCATAATAAAAGGAACAAAGTTAAGATAAAGGATAGGCTAAGTGTTATTCTTGGCAAGGAGAATGACAAGGATGGAAAACCCAAAATGGGACCACATTAGTGAGAAAAGTGATGGAGGTATGGAATACAATAATAATGAGTAAATGTTAGAAGGTGTGCGATGGTATTGCGGACTACCTAAATAGGTAGAGAAAGAGAAGTTAGTAAGCAGTAAGTTGAATAAAAATCAGTCTAAGGGATCAAATAGGTATGATGAGAGGAAAAGAATGATAGATAATGACACATAGGTTTTAGGTTAGACTTTTGAGATAGTGAGAAGGTAGTTAGAGGTTCGTTATGAATGTCAGGCAAACATTTTTAGTGTGATCAACAGAATCACTTTGCAGTGACGCAATAACGACAGAGCAACAGTAGGGGTAGAATAAAAAGTGACAAGTATGGATGGTAATAAATCACTAGAAAGTTTAAGGATCAAATTAATGACCATAGATAAGGGTGGAATTAGTGTTTGAAGAATCTATTAGCGAGAGAAATCTTTCAGGATTCAACAAGTGTTAAGGGCACAATATAAACGATGATAGATATGAATCATAGGTCGAGTATAAGTAAAGTTAATAAATTATAAAATATTATGTCAGGAAGGACGATGGTATAGTAAAGGGTTCATGCAGATGATACCTTATAGGTAGAGCACAATTGTGCTAGGAGATGATGAAATTTGAAGAGAAAAACTAAGAAACATAGGTTAAACATTATTATATGGGCAATCGGGCGTAGTTGAATATAGAGGATATTTTTCTTTCTTTTCAAGTTTAGCTCGTGTTTTTGATTCAGGCGTTATATAAGGAGCAGAGGCGAGGCAAGGAGACCTGGTTATTTGAGATTTTGATAGGCACCAATTCATATACAATTTCCTGATATGAGAATGACAGTAAGTGCATACCTAGTGTTAAGTATGAAAGGACGATCAGAGTAATGACAGGAGTTAAATTGAGTTAGCTACTAAGGCTTGCGACTGTTTTAAACTATGAGCTAGATGAAGTACTATTTATGGATGAGTTTCAATAGATGAAATTATTGCTGATGGGTAATTTGAGGTTGAAGTTTAGAAAGCTATGGGCAGTATATATGATTATATTAAGGAGAATGAATACGTGAAGTATCTTGTTTGGAATTAAGGCATGACACATATTTCCTACAGCCGTATTAGTTCAGATGGAACTTATAGTTTATGGGGCTCATATTCATCCAGGATAAGCAATTTCCTACTAAGGCTAGTAGGGAATGATAATGTTCTGATAGTTAAGTTGGAAAAAAGGGGGTACAAAAAAAAATTCTCTATGGGTAATTATAAGTGTTACATAAGGTGAAGAATGTGCTGGTAGGAGTAAATCATAGGGTTAGAATTCTCGAAGTAATGAAACTAGTAATCAAGATAAGACTAAGAAATAAAAAGAAAGTTAAAGTTGATGATGGGATAGACATCTTTGAAGGAAAAGGTGTAAGGATGAGATAGGACTAAAATTAAGGAATAAGTACAGTAGGTTGAAAAGATACCAACAATACCAAAAATAGGAAAAGGGAAGTGGATAAGATCCAAAGGACAGGAAGAGAGCTCGATAGAGTCAGTTATAATGATGAGGATAAGGAGTGTCTAACCACTGCCCCTGTGTTAACACTACCTATGAGCGGTGAAGGATACACCGTGTACTGTGACGCCTTCAGAGTTGGCTTAGGGTGTGTTTTGATGCGGAATGGAAAAGTAGTGGCTTATGCTTCAAGGCACGAAGAGGCATGAGCGAGAACTATCCCACCCATGATTTGGAAATGGCAAATGTAGTCTTTGCACTAAAAATGGAGACACTACTGTATGGTGAAGTGTGCGAGATATACACCGACTATAAGAGTTTGAAGTACATCTTCCAGAGGGATTTAAACTTGAGACAGAGGAGATGGATGGAGCTTACGAAGACTATGATTGCACCATCGGTACCACCACAGGAAGGCCAATGTAGTAGCAGATGCTTTAGCGAGAAAATCTTACAGCGATTTTGCGCACATTTCAGTGAGAGAAGAGACCGTTGATTCGGAAAGTACATGAGTTGATGGATCAAGGTTTAATCCTAGATCTTTCGGATGAGGGGTCTTGTTGGCTCATTTTTCAGTGAGGCCAGACTTGCAAGATAGAGTTAGAGTTTCCCAGCACAGAGACCAACAATTATTGAAGATCATAGAAAGAGTACAGTAAGGTGAAGGTGGTGAGTTTGGATTTGCCAATGATAGCGCCCTAGTGCAAGGTTCTAGGATATGTGTGCCCAATGTGGACAACCTCGGGAATGAAATCATGCGAGAGGCACACTATACACATGCTGATGTCCACCTGTGTTCCACCAAGATGTACCATGATGTGAGAGATAGCTATTGGTGGAATGGCATGAAGAGAGGCATAGCAGACTTTGTGTCCAAGTGCTTGACTTGTCAGAAGGTGAAGTTTGAACACCAGAGGCCGTCAGGGAAGTTACAAGAGCTCCTATCCAGAATGGAAGTGGGAAATGATTTCTATGGATTTTGTGACTGGGTTGCCTCGTACCACGCGAGGATATGATTCGATATGGGTAATTGTAGACCGCCTAACCAAATCAGCTCACTTTTTGCCTGTGAAGACTACATATTCTGTGGCACAGTACGCCCGGCTCTACATTCGAGAAATAGTCAGATTGCATAGAGTTCCGGCTTCCATAATATCTGACAGAGGGCCCCAGTTCACTTTTCGATTTGGAGAAAGTTGCAGGAGGCACTTGGCACACAGTTGAACTTCAGTACGGCTTTCCACCCTCAGACAGACGGACAGTCCGAAAGGACAATCCAAACACTGAAAGACATGCTTCGCATGAGTGTTTTGGATTTTGGAGGTCAATGGGATGAGCAGCTAGCTTTGGTGGAGTTTGCCTACAACAACAGTTATCACTCCAGTATAGGGATGCCACCCTATGAGGCACTATATGGAAGAAAGTATAGGTCTCCTCTGTGTTGGACGGAAATGGGGGAAGCGAAGGTGCATGATGTAGACCTAGTGCAGTACACTTCAGAGATAGTTTCTTTAATCAGGGAACGCAAAACAAACTTTCGATGGCGTAAGAGTTATGCACCCAGACGGAGGATGTGGAGTTTGCAGTGGGCGACTATGTATTCCTGAAGATTTCTCCAATGAAGGGAGTCATGAGATTTGGAAAGAAGGGCAAGTTGTCACCTCGGTATATTGGACCTTTTGAGGTTACTGATAGAGTTGGAGCAGTTGCCTATCGGTTGGAGCTACCACCCAACCTTTCTCAAGTTCATCCCGTGTTTCACATCTCTATGCTCAGGAAATACATTCCCGATCCTTCTCATGTACTACAGTCGGATGTAATAGAACTAAAGGAGAACTTGACATTTGAGGAGCAACCTGTAGCCATAGTGGACTACCAAGTGAGACAGCTAAGATCAAAACAGATCCCTATGGTTAAGGTTTTGTGGAGGAGCCAGTCAGTGGAAGAGTGCACCTGGGAGTCAGAACGGGACATGCGTAGCAAGTACCCTTATCTGTTCAATGTGTAATCATATATTTTATTTTGCCTTGTGTAAAATTCGAGGACGAATTTTCTGTAAGGGGGGAAGAATGTAACACCCCTGATTTTTTATATATTATTATTGGGCTTCGTGTAGGTATCCTCAATTCGCGGAAATTCGACAGTTGTCCGGATCTGTGAATTTCCGGCCAGACAGACCAGCTACCGGAAAAGTCTCCGAATTGGATCGAGGTTTTGGCTACCCCACCATTGTCAGGCATCCCGAGCGCGTTCCCGAAGTCGGAATCGGCAAAGGTAAACCCGAACCTTGCTTTTTCGTAATTTTCTAGTGCTTAAATAGGATTAAAAATTCATAAAATATTCGTGGTAGCTTAGAAAATTACGATTCTTTTTACAATAGCTTAGTAATATTTCTAAGGACCGCGGGGCAGAGTTTTATAATTTTTAGAGCTTATTTGAGCAGTTTTTGCAAAAAGATCAATTATAAGGACTAAATTGAAATTTTACATATTGTGATGAATGATTGATTTGATGGGCCCAGGAGGGGCTGTGTGATGTGATTGAGTTGTGGATATATGGATTGTGGATATAGAAGTGTGTTTTGAGCCCTTTTGCAGGTTGGGTAGGTCCTAGGTATAGGGGAGACTCTGCCGGATTTTCGGCACGACTTAGGACGTATTGGGTCTTTTCTTGATTTGTATTGGGTCATTTGTATTAAATAATTGTAATATAATTGTCAGGTGAGCCGGGACAGCCTTCTTCCTCCGCCCAACCGCCACAGTGATTGCCGTTAAGTCTGTGAGTAAAATATTAATTTTAATTGTAATTTCGATATTATTATATGTTCAAGCATGCCCATGCATCACTTATATGCAAATATTTATGTAGTTAAACTCTAGGCACGATTTATGTTGCATTCATAACTGTTAGCGTGCCATGGATGTTGTTGTGGTAATTTGGAGCAGTGTGCGTGCGTGTGATGTGGTGTGGACTATGGATAGGACGGGTAGACACGGCTTGAGATCTTCGCTGGGACCCGGTCCTTCGGGGTAGACACGGCTTGAGTTCTTCACTGGGACCCCGATTTGGTTATTAAGTGGAAGTCAGAAATGAGTTCTTCAGGCACCAAAGTTGGATTTAAGAGAGCTGTATAAGGGATCAGCTCCCATATATTATGATTGATGTTACAGGGTGCGTGAGTGCTTCAAATTACCTTTTTGTTGTTATGATGTGAAAATATAGTTGCTGTTGCATTTCACTCCACAGGTTGCATTAGTTCTAGATAGTTATAGAGATTATGGTTAAAATTGATATTTTACTCTACAGTCGAGCGCTCACTCTGTTCAATATTTTTCTCAAAGCTACGGGAGGATTTTATTGTGGTTAACCTGTTTTCTCCTTCGCAGGTTGTTTATCAATAGTTTTGTAATTTTATTTACTCCTAGAATTTCCGCATGTGTTAGAAATATTTAAATGATTCGGGTCTGTAATATAAATTGTCATGTGGACCTGTAAAATTATATGCATGTTTGATAGATTGGATGAAGGAGCTGAGCTCCCATTTATTTTTATGCCGATATGAGTATGTGGAGGGTGAGCTGAGCTCCCCAATTGATGATATATTTTGTTTACAGGTCGGGTGAGTCAAAAACTCCCCGTTGAAAGGTCCACTTTATGGCCGGACTCTGTCCGGTTGGTTTCTTGAAATTAGGCCCAAATGGGCCTTAGAGTTGGGTTAATGAACAGTTAGGCTTACTACGGGCCTCGGGGGCTTTAGGCTGGCCCAGGTCCTAGTGCCGGTCCGGCCCATAGGTTGGATCGTGACAAAAGTACTCTAAATTAAAAATAAAATTGTTGAGGAGTTTCGACATTGTTTCAATCTTTGAGTTCAATGTTAAACGGATGCAACTTTTAGACCTTGGTATTTTATTTATTTAACTCACAATTTTTGTGTTTTTTAAATATTTTTTTATTACCCAATGGAAAATTTAAAAATATGGGCAACTAATTTTTCAATTTTGTTAGGTCAATAAATGCTAGTTTTTAAGAATTAAAAAATTAATTCATTAATTTTTTGTTTTATTGAGCCGGTAAAAAACTTTGAAATTACTAGAGTATTGGTCCCGCAATTTTTTTTACTTTTCTTGTGCCAGGGAAATATATATTAATCAATGACGATTATAACATTTAGATATATGAGACGAATTACGGATATAACAACTAGACTTAGGTATTTTATATACCTCGCTCACAATTTAATTTTATTTTAAATTCTTAAATTTAAAAAAAAAATTCAACAACCAATTTTTAATCAAAGTTGAGCTAATAAAAAAGTTTCATTTTATTAGAATATAGGCTCATTAAATTTTTTTTTAACTGGGTTAAGTTTCAAATTATAAGAATAATGGCTCATTAAATTTTTTATTTAATTGGAATAATAAAAAAATAACCTTTTTAAATTTTGTTAAGGTTTTTTTTTTTTAGCTAGACATAAGGGACAATTAAGAGCATACCGAGATTTAAAGCACTCTAAATTAAAAATAAAATTGTTGAAGAGTTTCGACTTTGTTTCAATATTTGAGTTCAATGTTAAACGGATGCAACTTTTAGACCTTGGTGTTTTATTTATTTAACTCACAATTTCTGTGTTTTTTAAATATTTTTTTATTACCCAAAGGAAAATTTAAAAATATGGGCAACTAATTTTTCAATTTTGTTAGGTTAATAAAAGCTAATTTTTAAGAATTAAATATGAATTCATTAATTTTTTGTTTAATTGAGCTGATAAAAAACTTTGAAATTACTAGAGTATTTTGTTATGGGTTTTTTTTTTTTTGGCTAGACATAAGACACAATTAAGGGTATACCCACATTTAAAGTACTCTGAATTAAAAATAAAATTATTGAAGAGTTTCAACTTTGTTTCAATCTTTGAGTTCAATGTTAAACGGATGCAACTTTTAAACCTAGGTGTTTTATTTATTTAACTCACAATTTCTGTGTTTTTTAAATATTTCTTTTATTACCCAAAGGAAATTTTAAAAATATGGGCAACTAAATTTTCAATTTTGTTAGGTTAATAAAAACTAATTTTTAAGAATTAAAATATGAATTCATTAATTTTTTGTACAATTGAGCTGATGAAAAACTTTGAAATTACTAGAATATTGGTCCTTTAATTTTTTTCTCTTTTGGGCCATGGAAAAAAATATTAATCAATGACGATTATAACATTCAGATATATGAGGTGAATGGCGGATATAACAACTAGACTTAGGTATTTTATGTACCTCGCTCACAATTTAATTTTTTTAAATTCTTAAATTAAAAAAAATTCAGTAACCAATTTTTAATCTAAGTTGAGCTAATAAAAAATTTTCATTTTATTAGAATATATGCTTATTAATTTTTTTTTAAGTGGGTTAAGTTTCAAATTATAAGAATAATGGCTCATTAAATTTTTATTTAATTGGAATAATAAAAAAATAACCTTTTTAAATTTTGTTAAGGTTTTCTTTTTTAGCTAGACATATGAGACAATTAAGAGCATACCCACATTTAAAGTACTCAAAATTAAAAATAAAATTGTGAAGGAGTTTCGGCTTTGTTTCAATCTTTGAGTTTAATGTTAAACAGATGTAACTTTTATACCTAGGTGCTTTATTTATTTCACTCACAATTTCAATGTTTTTTAAATTTTTTTTTATTACCCAAAGGAAAATTTAAAAATATGGGCAACTTATTTTTCAATTTTGTTAGGTTAATAAAAACTAATTTTTAAGAATTAAAATATGACTTCATTAATTTTTTGTGCAATTGAGTCGATAAAAAACTTTGAAATTATTAGAATCCTAGCCCTTCAATTTTTTTTTGCTTTTTTGGCCCGTGGAAAAAAATATTAATCAATGACGATTATAACATTTAGATATATGAGGCGAATGACGGATATAACAACAAGAGTTAGGTATTTTATGTATCTCCCTCACAATTTAATTTTTTTTTAGATTCTTAAATTAAAAAAAAATTCAGCAACCAATTTTTGATGTAAGTTGAGCTGATAAAAAAGTTTCATTTTATTAAAATATAGGCACATTAAATTTTTTTTTTAAAGTGGGTTAAGTTTCAAATTATAAGAATAATGGCTCACTAAATTTTTATTTTTTTGGAATAATAAAAAAAACCTTTTTAAATTTTGTTAAAGTTTTCTTTTTTAGCTAGACATAAGAGACAATTAAGAGCATACCCACATTTAAAGTACTCCAAATTAAAAATAAAATTGTTGAGGAGTTTCGACTTTTTTTTCAGTTTTTGAGTTCAATGTTAAATGGATGCAACTTTTAGACCTAGGTGTTTTATTTATTTAATTTTAAATATTTTTTTATTATCCAAAGGAAAACTTAAAAATATGGGCAACTAATTTTTCAATTTTGTTAGGTTAATAAAAACTAGTTTTTAAGAATTAAAATATGAATTCATTAATTTTTTATTTAATTGAACCTGTGAAAAACATTGAAATTACTAGAGCATTGGTCCATTAATATTTTTTGCTTTTTTGGGCCATGGAAAAAAATATTAATCAATGACGATTATAATATTCAGATATATGAGACGAATAACGGATATAACAACTAGACTCAGGTATTGCATGTACCTCGCTCACAATTTAATTTTTTTTTTAATTCTTAAATTAAAAAAAAAATTTAGCAACCAATTTTTAATCTAAGTTGAGCTAATAAAAAAGTTTCATTTTACTAGAATATAGGCTCATTAAATTTTTTTTAAAGTGGGTTAAGTTTCAAATTATAAAAATAATGGCTCATTAAATTTTTTATTTAATTGGAATAATAAAAAAAAATTTTTAATTTGTTAAGTTTTTTTTTGCGAGACATAAGAAACAATTAAGAGCATACCCACATTTAAAGTGCTCTAAATTAAAAATACAATTGTTCAGGAGTTTTGGCTTTGTTTCAATCTTTGAGTTCAATGTTACACGGATGCAACTTTTAGACCTAGGTGTTTTATTTATTTAACTCACAATTTGGGTGTTTTTTAAATATTTCTTTTATTACCCAAAGGAAATTTTAAAAATATGGACAACTAATTTTTCAATTTTATTAGGTTAATAAAAACTAATTTTTAAGAATTAAAAAATGAATTCATTAATTTTTTGTGCAATTGAGCCGATAAAAGACTTTGAAATTACTAGAATATTGGTCCAATAATTTTTTGCTCTTTTGGGCCATGAAAAAAAATATTAATCAATGACGATTATAGCATTTAGATATATGAAATGAATGATGGATATAACAACTAGACTTAGTTATTTTATGTACCTCACTAACAATTTATTTTTTTTTTTAAATTCTTAAATTAAAAAAAAATTCAGCAACCAATTTTTAATCTAAGTTGAGCTAATAAAAATGTTTCATTTTATTAAAATATAGGCTCATTAAATTTATTTTTTTATGTGGGTTAAGTTTCAAATTATAAGAAAAATGGCTCATTAAATTTTTTTATTTAATTGGAATAATAAAAAATAACATTTTTAAATTTTGTTAAGGCTTTTTTTTTTTAGCTAGACATAAGAGACAATTAAGAGCATACTCACATTTAAATTACTCAAAATTAAAAATAAAATTGTTGAGGAGTTTCTACTTTGTTTCAATCTTTGAGTTCAATGTTAAACAGACACAACTTTTAGACCTTGGTGTTTTATTTATTTAACTCACAATTTGTGAGTTTTTTAAATATTTTTTTTATTACCCGAAGCAAAACTTAAAAATATGGGCAACTAATTTTTCAATTTTGTTTGGTTAACAAAAGCTAATTTTTAAGAATTAAAAAATGAATTCATTAATTTTTTGTTTCATTGAGCCAGTAAAAAACTTTGAAATTACTAGAGTGTTGGTCCCGTAAATTTTTTTGCTTTTTTTGTGCCATGGAAAAATATATTAACCAATGACGATTATAACATTTAGATATATGAGACGAATGATGGATATAACAACTAGACTTTGTTATTTTATGTACCTCACTCACAATTTAATTTTTTTTAAATTCTTAAATTAAAAAAAAATTTCAGCAACAAATTTTTAATCTAAGTTGAGCTAATAAAAAACTTTCATTTTATTAAAATATAGGCTCATTAAATTTTTTTTTATGTGGGTTAAGTTTCAAATTATAAGAATAATGGCTCATTAAATTTTTTATTTAATTGGAATAATAAAAAAATAACCTTTTTAAATTTTGTTAAAGTTTTTTTTTAACTAGACATAAGAGACAATTAAGAGCATACCCACATTTAAAGTACTCTAAATTAAAAATAAAATTGTTGAGGAGTTTTGACTTTGTTTTAATATTTGAGTTCAATGTTAAACGGATACAACTTTTAGACCTTGGTATTTTATTTATTTAACTCACAATTTCTGTGTTTTTTAAATATTTTTTTATTACCCAAAGGAAAATTTAAAAATATGGGCAACTAATTTTTCAATTTTGTTAGGTTAATAAAAGCTAATTTTTAAGAATTAAAATATGAATTCATTAATTTTTTTTTTTTAATTGAGCTGGTAAAAAACTTTGAAATTACTAGAATATTTAGTTGTGGTTTTTTTTTTTGGCTAGACATAAAACACAAATAAGAGTATACCCACATTTAAAGTACTCTAAATTAAAAATAAAATTGTTGAAGAGTTTCAACTTTATTTCAATCTTTGAGTTCAATGTTAAACGGATGCAACTTTTAAACCTAGGCGTTTTATTTATTTAACTCATAATTTCTGTGTTTTTTAAATTTTTTTTATTTCCCAAAGAAAAAATTTAAAAATATGGGCAACTAATTTTTGTTAGGTTAATAAAAACTAATTTTTAAGAATTAAAATATGAATTCATTAATTTTTTGTTTAATTGAGTCGATAAAAAACTTTCAAATTACTGGAATAATGGTCCACTAATTTTTTTGCTTCTTTGGGCCATGCAAAAAATATTAATCATTGACGATTATAACATTTAGATATATGAGGCGAATGACGGATATATAACTGGACTTAGGTATTTTATGTACCTCGCTCACAATTTAATTTTTTTAAATTCTTAAATTAAAAAAAAATTCAGCAACCAATTTTTAATCTAAGTTGAGCTAATAAAAAAGTTTCATTTTATTAGAATATAGGCTCATTAAATTTTTTTTTAAAGTGGGTTAAGTTTCAAATTATAAGAATAATGGCTCATTAAATTTTTATTTAATTGGAATAAAAAAAAATAACCTTTTTAAATATTGTTAAGGTTTTCTTTTTTAGCTAGACATAAGAGACAATTAAGAACATACGCACATTTAAAGTACTCTAAATTAAAAATAAAACTGTTGAGGAGTTTCAACTTTTTTTCACTCTTTAAGTTCAATGTTAAATAGATGCAACTTTTAGACCTAGGTATTTTATTTATTTAGCTCACAATTTGTGTATTTTTTAAATATTTCTTTTATTACCCAAAGGAAATTTTAAAGATATGGGCAACTAATTTTTCAATTTTGTTAGGTCAATAAAAACTACTTTTTAAGAATTATAAAATGAATTCATTAATTTTTTGTGCTATTGAGCCGATAAAAAACTATGAAATTACTAGAATATTGGTCCAATAATTTTTTGCTCTTTTGGGCCATGGAAAAAAATATTAATCAATGACGATTACAACATTTAGATGTATGAGACGAATGATGGATATAACAATTAGACTTAGTTATTTTATGTACCTCACCCACAATTTAATTTTTTTTAAATTCTTAAATTAAAAAAAAATTCAGCAACAAATTTTTAATCTAAGTTGAGCTAATAAAAAAGTTTCATTTTATTAAAATATAGGCTCATTAAATTTTATTTTTTTTATGTGGGTTAAGTTTCAAATTATAAGAATAATGGCTCATTAAATTTTTTATTTAATTGGAATAATAAAAAAATAACCTTTTTAAATTTTGTTATGGTTTTTTTTTTTTAGCTAGACATAAGAGACAATTAAGAGCATACCCACATTTAAAGTACTCTAAATTAAAAATAAAATTGTTGAGGAGTTTCGACTTTGTTTCAATCTTTGTGTTCAATATTAAACGGATGCAACTTTTAGACCTTGGTATTTTATTTATTTAACTCACAATTTCTGTGTTTTTTAAATATTTTTTTATTACCCAAAGGAAAATTTAAAAATGTGGGCAACTAAATTTTCAATTTTGTTAGGTTAATAAAAGCTAATTTTTAAGAATTAAAATATGAATTCATTAATTTTTTGTTTAATTGAGCCGGTAAAAAACTTTGAAATTACTATAATGTTTTGTTATGTTTTTTTTTTTTTGGCTAGACATAAGACACAATTAAGAGTATACCCACATTTAAAGTACTCTAAATTAAAAATAAGATTATTGAAGAGTTTCAACTTTGTTTCAATCTTTGTGTTCAATGTTAAACGGATGCAACTTTTAAACCTAGGTGTTTTATTTATTTAACTCACAATTTCTGTGTTTTTTAAATTTCTTTTTATTATCCAAAGGAAAATTTAAAAATATGGGCAACTAATTTTTCAATTTTGTTAGGTTAATAAAAATTACTTTTTAAGAATTAAAATATGAATTCATTAATTTTTTGTTTAATTGAGTCGATAAAAAACTTTGAAATTACTAGAATATTGGTCCATTAATTTTTTTGCTTCTTTGGGCCATGGAAAAAAATATTAATCAATGACGATTATAACATTTAGATATATGAGGCGAATGACGGATATATAACTGGACTTAGGTATTTTATGTACCTCGCTCACAATTTAATTTTTTTAAATTCTTACATTAAAAAAACAATTCAGCAACCAATTTTTAATATAAGTTGAGCTAATAAAAAAGTTTCATTTTATTAGAATATAGGCTCATTAAATTTTTTTTTTATTAAAGTGGGTTAGGTTTCAAATTATAAGAATAATGGCTCATTAAATTTTTATTTAATTGGAATAATAAAAATATAACCTTTTTAAATTTTGTTAAGGTTTACGTTTTTAGCTAGATATAAGAGACAATTAAGAACATACCCACATTTAAAGTACTGTAAATTAAAAATAAAATTGTTGAGGAGTTTCGACTTTTTTTCAGTCTTTAAGTTTAATGTTAAACGGATGCAACTTTTAGACCTAGGTATTTTATTTATTTAGCTTACAATTTGTGTATTTTTTAAATATTTCTTTTATTACCCAAAGGTAATTTTAAAGATATGGGCAACTAATTTTTCAATTTTGTTAGGTCAATAAAAACTACTTTTTAAGAATTATAAAATGAATTCATTAATTTTTTGCGCTATTGAGCCGATAAAAAACTATGAAATTACTAGAATATTGGTCCAATAATTTTTTGCTCTTTTGGGCCATGGAAAAAAATATTAATCAATGACGATTACAACATTTAGATGTATGAGACGAATGATGGATATAACAATTAGACTTAGTTATTTTATGTACCTCACCCACAATTTAATTTTTTTTAAATTCTTAAATTAAAAAAAAAATTCAGCAACAAATTTTTAATCTAAGTTGAGCTAATAAAAAAGTTTCATTTTATTAAAATATAGGCTCATTAAATTTTATTTTTTTTATGTGGGTTAAGTTTCAAATTATAAGAATAATGGCTCATTAAATTTTTTATTTAATTGGAATAATAAAAAAATAACCTTTTTAAATTTTGTTATGGTTTTTTTTTTTAGCTAGACATAAGAGACAATTAAGAGCATACCCACATTTAAAGTACTCTAAATTAAAAATAAAATTATTGAGGAGTTTCGACTTTGTTTCAATCTTTGTGTTCAATATTAAACGGATGCAACTTTTAGACCTTGGTATTTTATTTATTTAACTCACAATTTCTGTGTTTTTTAAATATTTTTTTATTACCCAAAGGAAAATTTAAAAATGTGGGCAACGAAATTTTCAATTTTGTTAGGTTAAAAAAATCTAATTTTTAAGAATTAAAATATGAATTCATTAATTTTTTGTTTAATTGAGCAGGTAAAAAACTTTGAAATTACTATAATGTTTTGTTATGTTTTTTTTTTTTTTTGGCTAGACATAAGACACAATTAAGAGTATACCCACATTTAAAGTACTCTAAATTAAAAATAAGATTATTGAAGAGTTTCAACTTTGTTTCAATCTTTGTGTTCATTGTTAAACGGATGCAACTTTTAAACCTAGGTGTTTTATTTATTTAACTCACAATTTCTGTGTTTTTTAAATTTTTTTTTATTACCCAAAGGAAAATTTAAAAATATAGGCAACTAATTTTTCAATTTTGTTAGGTTAATAAAAATTACTTTTTAAGAATTAAAATATGAATTCATTAATTTTTTGTTTAATTGAGTCGATAAAAAACTTTGAAATTACTAGAATATTGGTCCATTAATTTTTTTGCTTCTTTGGGCCATGGAAAAAAATATTAATCAATGACGATTATAACATTTAGATATATGAGGCGAATGACGGATATATAACTGGACTTAGGTATTTTATGTACCTCGCTCACAATTTAATTTTTTTAAATTCTTACATTAAAAAACAATTCAGCAACCAATTTTTAATGTAAGTTGAGCTAATAAAAAAGTTTCATTTTATTAGAATATAGGCTCATTAAATTTTTTTTTTATTAAAGTGGGTTAGGTTTCAAATTATAAGAATAATGGCTCATTAAATTTTTATTTAATTGGAATAATAAAAATATAACCTTTTTAAATTTTGTTAAGGTTTACGTTTTTAGCTAGACATAAGAGACAATTAAGAACATACCCACATTTAAAGTACTGTAAATTAAAAATAAAATTGTTGAGGAGTTTCGACTTTTTTTCAGTCTTTAAGTTTAATGTTAAACGGATGCAACTTTTAGACCTAGGTATTTTATTTATTTAGCTTACAATTTGTGTATTTTTTAAATATTTCTTTTATTACCCAAAGGAAATTTTAAAGATATGGGCAACTAATTTTTCAATTTTGTTAGGTCAATAAAAACTACTTTTTAAGAATTATAAAATGAATTCATTAATTTTTTGCGCTATTGAGCCAATAAAAAACTATGAAATTACTAGAATATTGGTCCAATAATTTTTTGCTCTTTTGGGCCATGGAAAAAAATATTAATCAAAGACGATTACAACATTTAGATGTATGAGACGAATGATGGATATAACAATTAGACTTAGTTATTTTATGTACCTCACCCACAATTTAATTTTTTTTAAATTCTTAAATTAAAAAAAAATTCAGCAACAAATTTTTAATCTAAGTTGAGCTAATAAAAAAGTTTCATTTTATTAAAATATAGGCTCATTAAATTTTATTTTATTTTTTATGTGGGTTAAGTTTCAAATTATAAGAATAATGGCTCATTAAATTTTTTATTTAATTGGAATAATAAAAAAATAACCTTTTTAAATTTTGTTATGGTTTTTTTTTTAGCTAGACATAAGAGATAATTAAGAGCATACCCACATTTAAAGTACTCTAAATTAAAAATAAAATTGTTGAGGAGTTTCGACTTTGTTTCAATCTTTGTGTTCAATATTAAACGGATGCAACTTTTAGAACTTGGTATTTTATTTATTTAACTCACAATTTCTGTGTTTTTTAAATATTTTTTTATTACCCAAAGGAAAATTTAAAAATGTGGGCAACTAAATTTTCAATTTTGTTAGGTTAATAAAAGCTAATTTTTAAGAATTAAAATATGAATTCATTAATTTTTTGTTTAATTGAGCCGGTAAAAAACTTTGAAATTACTATAATGTTTTGTTATGTTTTTTTTTTTTTTTTTGGCTGGACGTAAGACACAATTAAGAGTATACCCACATTTAAAGTACTCTAAATTAAAAATAAGATTATTGAAGAGTTTCAACTTTGTTTCAATCTTTGTGTTCAATGTTAAACGGATGCAACTTTTAAACCTAGGTGTTTTATTTATTTAACTCACAATTTCTGTGTTTTTTAAATTTCTTTTTATTACCCAAAGGAAAATTTAAAAATATGGGCAACTAATTTTTCAATTTTGTTAGGTTAATAAAAATTACTTTTTAAGAATTAAAATATGAATTCATTAATTTTTTGTTTAATTGAGTCGATAAAAAACTTTGAAATTACTAGAATATTGGTCCATTAATTTTTTTGCTTCTTTGGGCCATGGAAAAAAATATTAATCAATGACGATTATAACATTTAGATATATGAGGCGAATGACGGATATATAACTGGACTTAGGTATTTTATGTACCTCGCTCACAATTTAATTTTTTTAAATTCTTACATTAAAAAACAATTCAGCAACCAATTTTTAATGTAAGTTGAGCTAATAAAAAAGTTTCATTTTATTAGAATATAGGCTCATTAAATTTTTTTTTTATTAAAGTGGGTTAGGTTTCAAATTATAAGAATAATGGCTCATTAAATTTTTATTTAATTGGAATAATAAAAATATAACCTTTTTAAATTTTGTTAAGGTTTACGTTTTTAGCTAGACATAAGAGACAATTAAGAACATACCCACATTTAAAGTACTGTAAATTAAAAATAAAATTATTGAGGAGTTTCGACTTTTTTTCAGTCTTTAAGTTTAATGTTAAACGGATGCAACTTTTAGACCTAGGTATTTTATTTATTTAGCTTACAATTTGTGTGTTTTTTAAATATTTCTTTTATTACGCAAAGGAAATTTTAAAGATATGGGCAACTATTTTTTCAATTTTGCTAGGTTAATAAAAACTAATTTTTAAGATTTAAAAAATGAATTCTTTAGTTTTTTGTGCTATTGAGCCGAAAAAAAACTTTGAAATTACTAGAATATTGGTCCATTAATTTTTTTGCTTCTTTGGGCCATGGAAAAAAATATTAATCAATGACGATTATAACATTTAGATGTATGAGACGAATGATGGATATAACAACTAGACTAAGTTATTTTATGTACCTCACTCACAATTTAATTTTTTTTAAATTCTTAAATTAAAAAAAAATTCAGCAACAAATTTTTAATCTAAGTTGAGCTAATAAAAATGTTTCATTTTATTAAAATATAGGCTCATTAATTTTTTTTTTATGTGGGTTAAGTTTCAAATTATAAGAATAATGGCTCATTAAATTTTTTATTTAATTGGAATAATAAAAAAAACAACCTTTTTAAATTTTGTTAAGGTTTTTTTTTTAGCTAGACATAAGAGACAATTAAGAGCATACCCACATTTAAAGTACTTTAAATTAAAAATAAAATTATTTAGGAGTTTCGACTTTATTTCAGTCTTTGAGTTCAATGTTAAAGGATGCAACTTTTAGACCTTGGTATTTTATTTATTTAGCTCACAATTTGCGTGTTTTTTAAATATTTCTTTTATTACCCAAAAGAAATTTTAAAGATATGGGCAACTAATTTTTTAATTTTGTTAGGTTAATAAAAACTAATTTTTAAGAATGAAAAAATAAATTCATTAATTTTTTGTGCTATTGAGCCGATAATAAACTTTGAAATTACTAGAATATTGGTCCAATAATTTTTTGCTCTTTTGGGCCATGGAAAAAAATATTAATCAAAATCGATTGTAATATTTAGATATATGAGAAGAATGACGGATATAACAACTAGACTTAGGTATTTTATGTACCTCGCTTACAATTTAATTTTTTTTAAATTCTTAAATTAAAAAAAAAATTAAGCAACTAATTTTTAATCTAAGTTGAGCTAATAAAAAAGTTTCATTTTATTGGAATTTTAGGCTCATTAAATTTTTTTTTTAGTGGGTTAAGTTTCAAAATATAAGAATAATGGCTCATGAAATTTTTTATTTAATTGGAATAATAAAAAAATAAACTTTTAAAAATTTGTTAAGTTTTTTTTTTTTTTTGCTAGACATAAGAGATAATTAAGAGCATACCCACATTTAAAGTACTCTAAATTAAAAATACAATTGTTGAGGAGTTTTGGCTTTGTTTCAATCTTTGAGTTCAATGTTACACGGATGCAACTTTTAGACCTAGGTGTTTTATTTATTTAACTCATAATTTGTGTATTTTTTTGAATATTTCTTTTATTACCTAAAGGAAATTTTAAAAATATGGGCAACTAATTTTTCAATTTTGTTAGGTTAATGAAAACTTATTTTTAAGAATTATAAAATCAATTCATTAATTTTTTGTTTAATTGAGCTGATAAAAAACTTTGAAATTACTAGAATACTGGTCCTTCAATTTTTTTGCTTTTTTGGGCCATGGAAAAAAATATTAATCAATGACGATTATAACATTTAGAAATATGAGACGAATGACGGATATAACAACAAGACGTAGGTATTTTATGTACCTTCCTCACAATTTATTTTTTTAAAATTCTTAATTTAAAAAAAAATTCAGCAACCAATTTTTAATCTAAGTTGAGTTAATAAAAAAGTTTCATTTTATTACGACATAGGCTCATTAATTTTTTTTTAAGTGGGTTAAGTTTCAAATTACAAGAATAATGGCTCATTAAATATTTTATTTAATTGGAATAATAAAAAATAACCTTTTAAAAATTTGTTAATTTTTTTTTTGCTAGACATAAGAGACAATTAAGAGCATACCCACATTTAAAGTACTCTATATTAAAAATAAAATTATTGAGGAGTTTCGGCTTTGTTTCAATTTTTGAGTTCAATGTTAAACGGATGCAACTTTTAGACCTAGGTGTTTTACTTATTTAACTCACAATTTCTGTATTTTTTAAATATTTTTTTATTACCCAAAGGAAAATTTAAAAATATGGGAAACTAATTTTTCAATTTTGTTAGATTAATAAAAACAAATTTTTAAGAATTAAAAATGAATTCATTAATTTTTTGTTTAATTGAGCTTGTAAAAAAATTTGAAATTGCTAGAGTACTGGTCCAGCAATTTTTTTTGCTTTTTTGGGCCATGGAAAAATATATTAATCAATGACGATTATAACATTTAGATATATGGGACGAATGACGGAAATAACAACTACACTTAGATATTTTATGTTCCTCGCTCACAATTTAATTTTTTTTAAATTCTTAAATTAAAAAAAAAATCAGCAACTAATTTTTAATCTAAGATGAGCTAATAAAAAAGTTTCATTTTATTAGAATATAGGCTCATTAATTTTTTTTTTAAAGTGTGTTAAGTTTAATATTATAAGAATAATGTCTCATTAAATTTTTATTTAATTGGAATAATAAAAAAAAATCCTTTTTAAATTTTGTTAAGGATTTTTTTTTTAGCTAGACATAAGAGACAATTAAGAGCATACTCACATTTAAAGTACTCTAAATTAAAAATAAAATTGTTGAGAAGTTTTGACTTTTTTTCAGTATTTGAGTTCAATGTTAAACGAATGCAACTTTTAGACCTAGGTATTTTATTTATTTAATTTTAAATATTTTTTTATTACCCAAAGGAAATTTTAAAAATATGGGAAAATAATTTTTCAATTTTGTTAGGTTAATAAAAACTAATTTTTAAGAATTAAAAAATGAATTCATTAATTTTTTGTTTAATTGAGCCTGTAAAAAACATTGAAATTACAAGCGTGTTGTGTTGGTCCATTAATTTTTTTTTGCTTATTGGGCCATGGAAAAAAATATTAATCAATGACAATTATAACATTTAGATATATGAGACGAATGATGGATATAACAACTAGACTTAGTTATTTTATGTACCTCACTCGCAATTTAATTTTTTTTAAATTCTTAAATTAAAAAAAAAATTCAGCAACAAATTTTTAATCTAAGTTGAGCTAATAAAAAAGTTTCATTTTATTAAAATATAGGCTCATTAAAATTTTTTTTTATGTGGGTTAAGTCTTTAATTATAAGAATAATGGCTCATTAAATTTTTTATTTAATTGGAATAATAAAAAAATAACCTTTTTAAATTTTTTTAAGGTTTTTTTTTTATAGCTAGACGTAAGAGACGATTAAGAGCATACCCACATTTAAAGTACTCTAAATTAAAAATAAAATTGCTGAGGAGTTTCGACTTTGTTTCAATCTTTGAGTTCAATGATAAACGGATGCAACTTTTTAACCTAGGTGTTTTATTTATTTAACTCACAATTTCTGTATTTTTTAAACTTTTTTTTACTACCCAAAGGAAAATTTAAAAATATGGGCAACTAATTTTTCAATTTTGTTAGGTTAATAAAAACTACTTTTTAAGAATTAAAATATGAATTCATTAATTTTTTGTTTAATTGAGTCGATAAAAAACTTTGATATTACTAGAATATTGGTCCATTAATTTTTTTGCTTCTTTGGGCCATGGAAAAAAATATCAATCAATGATGATTATAACATTTAGATATATGAGACGAATGACAGATATATAACTGGACTTAGGTATTTTATGTACCTCACTCACAATTTAATTTTTTTAAATTCTAAAATTAAAAAAAAATTCAGCAACCAATTTTTAATGTAAGTTGAGCTAATAAAAAAGTTTCATTTTATTAGAATATAGGCTCATTAAATTTTTTTTATTGGGTTAAGTTTCAAAATATAAGAATAATGGCTCATTAAAATTTTTATTTAATTGGAATAATAAAAAAATAAACTTTTAAAAATTTGTTAAGTTTTTTTTTTTTTGCTAGACATAAGAGACAATTAAGAGCATACCCACATTTAAAGTACTCTAATTTAAAAATACAATTGTTGAGGAATTTCGGCTTTGTTTCAATCTTTGAGTTCAATGTTACCCGGAAGCAACTTTTAGACCTAGGTGTTTTATTCATTTAACTCATAATTTGTGTATTTTTTGAATATTTCTTTTATTACCCAAAGGAAATTTTAAAAATATGGGCAACTAATTTTTCAATTTTGTTAGGTTAATTAAAACTAATTTTTAAGAATTAAAAAATGAATTCATTAATTTTTGGTTTAATTGAGCCTGTAAAAAACATTGAAATTACTAGCGTATTGGTCCATTAATTTTTTTTTGCTTTTTGGGCTATGGAAAAAAATATTAATCAATGACGATTATAACATTTAGATATATGACAAGAATGATGGCTATAACAACTAGACTTAGTTATTTTATGTACCTCACTCACAATTTAATTTTTTTTAAATTCTTAAATTAAAAAAAAATTCAGCAACAAATTTTTAATCTAAGTTGAGCTAATAAAAAAGTTTCATTTTATTAAAATATAGGCTCATTAATTTTTTTTATATGGGTTAAGTTTCAAATTATAAGAATAATGGCTCATTAAATTTTTTATTTAATTGGAATAATAAAAAAATAACCTTTTTTAAATTTTGTTAAGGTTTTTTTTTAGCTAGACATAAGAGACAATTAAGAGCATTCCCATGTTTAAAGTACTCTAAATTAAAAATAAAATTGTTGAGGAGTTTCGACATTGTTTCAATCTTTGAATTCAATGTTAAATGGATGCAACTTTTAGACCTTGGCATTTTATTTATTTAACTCACAATTTCTGTATTTTTTAAATATTATTCTATTACCCAATGGAAAATTTAAATATATGGGCAACTAATGTTTCAAATTTGTTAGGTTAATAAAAGCTAATTTTTAAGAATTAAAAAATTAATTCATTAATTTTTTGTTTTATTGAGCCAGTAAAAAACTTTGAAATTACTTGAGTATTGGTCTCGCAATTTTTTTTTGCTTTTTTTGGGCCATGGAAATATATATTAATCAATGACGATTATAACATTTAGATATATGGGACGAATGACGGATATAACAACTAGACTTAGATATTTTATGTTCCTCGCTCACAATTTAATTTTTTTTAAATTCTTAAATTAAAAAAAAAATTCAACAACTAATTTTTAATCTAAGATGAGCTAATAAAAAAGTTTCATTTTATTAGAATATAGGCTCATTAAATTTTTTTTTTAAAGTGTGTTAAGTTTAATATTATAAGAATAATGTCTCATTAAATTTTTATTTAATTGGAATAATAAAAAAAAAACCTTTTTAAATTTTGTTAAGGATTTTTTTTTTAGCTAGACATAAGAGACAATTAAGAGCATACTCACATTTAAAGTACTCTAAATTAAAAATAAAATTGTTGAGAAGTTTTGACTTTTTTTCAGTATTTGAGTTCAATGTTAAACGAATGCAACTTTTAGACCTAGGTATTTTATTTATTTAATTTTAAATATTTTTTTATTACCCAAAGGAAATTTTAAAAATATGGGAAAATAATTTTTCAATTTTGTTAGGTTAATAAAAACTAATTTTTAAGAATTAAAAAATGAATTCATTAATTTTTTGTTTAATTGAGCCTGTAAAAAACATTGAAATTACAAGCGTGTTGTGTTGGTCCATTAATTTTTTTTTGCTTATTGGGCCATGGAAAAAAATATTAATCAATGACAATTATAACATTTAGATATATGAGACGAATGATGGATATAACAACTAGACTTAGTTATTTTATGTACCTCACTCGCAATTTAATTTTTTTTAAATTCTTAAATTAAAAAAAAAATTCAGCAACAAATTTTTAATCTAAGTTGAGCTAATAAAAAAGTTTCATTTTATTAAAATATAGGCTCATTAAAATTTTTTTTTAATGTGGGTTAAGTCTTTAATTATAAGAATAATGGCTCATTAAATTTTTTATTTAATTGGAATAATAAAAAAATAACCTTTTTAAATTTTTTTAAGGTTTTTTTTTATAGCTAGACGTAAGAGACAATTAAGAGCATACCCACATTTAAAGTACTCTAAATTAAAAATAAAATTGCTGAGGAGTTTCGACTTTGTTTCAATCTTTGAGTTCAATGTTAAACGGATGCAACTTTTTAACCTAGGTGTTTTATTTATTTAACTCACAATTTCTGTATTTTTTAAACTTTTTTTTACTACCCAAAGGAAAATTTAAAAATATGGGCAACTAATTTTTCAATTTTGTTAGGTTAATAAAAACTACTTTTTAAGAATTAAAATATGAATTCATTAATTTTTTGTTTAATTGAGTCGATAAAAAACTTTGATATTACTAGAATATTGGTCCATTAATTTTTTTGCTTCTTTGGGCCATGGAAAAAAATATTAATCAATGATGATTATAACATTTAGATATATGAGGCGAATGACGGATATATAACTGGACTTAGGTATTTTATGTACCTCACTCACAATTTAATTTTTTTAAATTCTAAAATTAAAAAAAAATTCAGCAACCAATTTTTAATGTAAGTTGAGCTAATAAAAAAGTTTCATTTTATTAGAATATAGGCTCATTAAATTTTTTTTATTGGGTTAAGTTTCAAAATATAAGAATAATGGCTCATTAAATTTTTTATTTAATTGGAATAATAAAAAAATAAACTTTTAAAAATTTGTTAAGTTTTTTTTTTTGCTAGACATAAGAGACAATTAAGAGCATACCCACATTTAAAGTACTCTAAATTAAAAATACAATTGTTGAGGAATTTCGGCTTTGTTTCAATCTTTGAGTTCAATGTTACACGGAAGCAACTTTTAGACCTAGGTGTTTTATTCATTTAACTCATAATTTGTGTATTTTTTGAATATTTCTTTTATTACCCAAAGGAAATTTTAAAAATATGGGCAACTAATTTTTCAATTTTGTTAGGTTAATTAAAACTAATTTTTAAGAATTAAAAAATGAATTCATTAATTTTTGGTTTAATTGAGCCTGTAAAAAACATTGAAATTACTAGCGTATTGGTCCATTAATTTTTTTTTGCTTTTTGGGCTATGGAAAAAAATATTAATCAATGACGATTATAACATTTAGATATATGACAAGAATGATGGCTATAACAACTAGACTTAGTTATTTTATGTACCTCACTCACAATTTAATTTTTTTTAAATTCTTAAATTAAAAAAAAATTCAGCAACAAATTTTTAATCTAAGTTGAGCTAATAAAAAAGTTTCATTTTATTAAAATATAGGCTCATTAATTTTTTTTATATGGGTTAAGTTTCAAATTATAAGAATAATGGCTCATTAAATTTTTTATTTAATTGGAATAATAAAAAAATAACCTTTTTTAAATTTTGTTAAGGTTTTTTTTTAGCTAGACATAAGAGACAATTAAGAGCATTCCCATGTTTAAAGTACTCTAAATTAAAAATAAAATTGTTGAGGAGTTTCGACATTGTTTCAATCTTTGAATTCAATGTTAAATGGATGCAACTTTTAGACCTTGGCATTTTATTTATTTAACTCACAATTTCTGTATTTTTTAAATATTATTCTATTACCCAATGGAAAATTTAAATATATGGGCAACTAATTTTTCAAATTTGTTAGGTTAATAAAAGCTAATTTTTAAGAATTAAAAAATTAATTCATTAATTTTTTGTTTTATTGAGCCGGTAAAAAACTTTGAAATTACTTGAGTATTGGTCTCGCAATTTTTTTTGCTTTTTTTGGGCCATGGAAATATATATTAATCAATGACGATTATAACATTTAGATATATGGGACGAATGACGGATATAACAACTAGACTTAGATATTTTATGTTCCTCGCTCACAATTTAATTTTTTTTAAATTCTTAAATTAAAAAAAAAAATCAACAACTAATTTTTAATCTAAGATGAGCTAATAAAAAAGTTTCATTTTATTAGAATATAGGCTCATTAAATTTTTTTTTAAAGTGTGTTAAGTTTAATATTATAAGAATAATGTCTCATTAAATTTTTATTTAATTGGAATAATAAAAAAAAAACCTTTTTAAATTTTGTTAAGGATTTTTTTTTTAGCTAGACATAAGAGACAATTAAGAGCATACTCACATTTAAAGTACTCTAAATTAAAAATAAAATTGTTGAGAAGTTTTGACTTTTTTTTCAGTATTTGAGTTCAATGTTAAACGAATGCAACTTTTAGACCTAGGTATTTTATTTATTTAATTTTAAATATTTTTTTATTACCCAAAGGAAATTTTAAAAATATGGGAAAATAATTTTTCAATTTTGTTAGGTTAATAAAAACTAATTTTTAAGAATTAAAAAATGAATTCATTAATTTTTTGTTTAATTGAGCCTGTAAAAAACATTGAAATTACAAGCGTGTTGTGTTGGTCCATTAATTTTTTTTTGCTTATTGGGCCATGGAAAAAAATATTAATCAATGACAATTATAACATTTAGATATATGAGACGAATGATGGATATAACAACTAGACTTAGTTATTTTATGTACCTCACTCGCAATTTAATTTTTTTTAAATTCTTAAATTAAAAAAAAAATTCAGCAACAAATTTTTAATCTAAGTTGAGCTAATAAAAAAGTTTCATTTTATTAAAATATAGGCTCATTAAAATTTTTTTTTAATGTGGGTTAAGTCTTTAATTATAAGAATAATGGCTCATTAAATTTTTTATTTAATTGGAATAATAAAAAAATAACCTTTTTAAATTTTTTTAAGGTTTTTTTTTATAGCTAGACGTAAGAGACAATTAAGAGCATACCCACATTTAAAGTACTCTAAATTAAAAATAAAATTGCTGAGGAGTTTCGACTTTGTTTCAATCTTTGAGTTCAATGTTAAACGGATGCAACTTTTTAACCTAGGTGTTTTATTTATTTAACTCACAATTTCTGTATTTTTTAAACTTTTTTTTACTACCCAAAGGAAAATTTAAAAATATGGGCAACTAATTTTTCAATTTTGTTAGGTTAATAAAAACTACTTTTTAAGAATTAAAATATGAATTCATTAATTTTTTGTTTAATTGAGTCGATAAAAAACTTTGATATTACTAGAATATTGGTCCATTAATTTTTTTGCTTCTTTGGGCCATGGAAAAAAATATCAATCAATGATGATTATAACATTTAGATATGTGAGACGAATGACGGATATATAACTGGACTTAGGTATTTTATGTACCTCACTCACAATTTAATTTTTTTAAATTCTAAAATTAAAAAAAAAATTCAGCAACCAATTTTTAATGTAAGCTGAGGTAATAAAAAAGTTTCATTTTATTAGAATATAGGCTCATTAAATTTTTTTTATTGGATTAAGTTTCAAAATATAAGAATAATGGCTCATTAAATTTTTTATTTAATTGGAATAATAAAAAAATAAACTTTTAAAAATTTGTTAAGTTTTTTTTTTGTTGCTAGACGTAAGAGACAATTAAGAGCATACCCACATTTAAAGTACTCTAAATTAAAAATACAATTGTTGAGGAATTTCGGCTTTGTTTCAATCTTTGAGTTCAATGTTACACGGAAGCAACTTTTAGACCTAGGTGTTTTATTCATTTAACTCATAATTTGTGTATTTTTTGAATATTTCTTTTATTACCCAAAGGAAATTTTAAAAATATGGGCAACTAATTTTTTAATTTTGTTAGGTTAATTAAAACTAATTTTTAAGAATTAAAAAATGAATTCATTAATTTTTGGTTTAATTGAGCCTGTAAAAAACATTGAAATTACTAGCGTATTGGTCCATTAATTTTTTTTTGCTTTTTGGGCTATGGAAAAAAATATTAATCAATGACGATTATAACATTTAGATATATGACACGAATGATGGATATAACAACTAGACTTAGTTATTTTATGTACCTCACTCACAATTTAATTTTTTTTAAATTCTTAAATTAAAAAAAAATTCAGCAACAAATTTTTAATCTAAGTTGAGCTAATAAAAAAGTTTCATTTTATTAAAATATAGGCTCATTAATTTTTTTTATATGGGTTAAGTTTCAAATTATAAGAATAATGGCTCATTAAATTTTTTATTTAATTGGAATAATAAAAAAATAACCTTTTTTAAATTTTGTTAAGGTTTTTTTTTAGCTAGACATAAGAGACAATTAAGAGCATTCCCATGTTTAAAGTACTCTAAATTAAAAATAAAATTGTTGAGGAGTTTCGACATTGTTTCAATCTTTGAATTCAATGTTAAATGGATGCAACTTTTAGACCTTGGCATTTTATTTATTTAACTCACAATTTCTGTATTTTTTAAATATTATTCTATTACCCAATGGAAAATTTAAATATATGGGCAACTAATGTTTCAAATTTGTTAGGTTAATAAAAGCTAATTTTTAGGAATTAAAAAATTAATTCATTAATTTTTTGTTTTATTGAGCCGGTAAAAAACTTTGAAATTACTTGAGTATTGGTCTCGCAATTTTTTTTTGCTTTTTTTGGGCCATGGAAATATATATTAATCAATGACGATTATAACATTTAGATATATGGGACGAATGACGGATATAACAACTAGACTTAGATATTTTATGTTCCTCGCTCACAATTTAATTTTTTTTAAATTCTTAAATTAAAAAGAAAATTCAACAACTAATTTTTAATCTAAGATGAGCTAATAAAAAAGTTTCATTTTATTAGAATATAGGCTCATTAAATTTTTTTTTAAAGTGTGTTAAGTTTAATATTATAAGAATAATGTCTCATTAAATTTTTATTTAATTGGAATAATAAAAAAAAAACCTTTTTAAATTTTGTTAAGGATTTTTTTTTAGCTAGACATAAGAGACAATTAAGAGCATAGACACATTTAAAGTACTCTAAATTAAAAATAAAATTGTTGAGAAGTTTTGACTTTTTTTCAGTATTTGAGTTCAATGTTAAACGAATGCAACTTTTAGACCTAGGTATTTTATTTATTTAATTTTAAATATTTTTTTATTACCCAAAGGAAATTTTAAAAATATGGGAAATTAATTTTTCAATTTTGTTAGGTTAATAAAAACTAATTTTTAAGAATTAAAAAATGAATTCATTAATTTTTTGTTTAATTGAGCCTGTAAAAAACATTGAAATTACAAGCGTGTTGTGTTGGTCCATTAATTTTTTTTTGCTTATTGGGCCATGGAAAAAAATATTAATCAATGACAATTATAACATTTAGATATATGAGACGAATGATGGATATAACAACTAGACTTAGTTATTTTATGTACCTCACTCGCAATTTAATTTTTTTTAAATTCTTAAATTAAAAAAAAAATTCAGCAACAAATTTTTAATCTAAGTTGAGCTAATAAAAAAGTTTCATTTTATTAAAATATAGGCTCATTAAAATTTTTTTTTATGTGGGTTAAGTCTTTAATTATAAGAATAATGGCTCATTAAATTTTTTATTTAATTGGAATAATAAAAAAATAACCTTTTTAAATTTTTTTAAGGTTTTTTTTTATAGCTAGACGTAAGAGACAATTAAGAGCATGCCCACATTTAAAGTACTCTAAATTAAAAATAAAATTGTTGAGGAGTTTCGACATTGTTTCAATCTTTGAATTCAATGTTAAATGGATGCAACTTTTAGACCTTGGCATTTTATTTATTTAACTCACAATTTCTGTATTTTTTAAATATTATTCTATTACCCAATGGAAAATTTAAATATATGGGCAACTAATGTTTCAAATTTGTTAGGTTAATAAAAGCTAATTTTTAAGAATTAAAAAATTAATTCATTAATTTTTTGTTTTATTGAGCCAGTAAAAAACTTTGAAATTACTTGAGTATTGGTCTCGCAATTTTTTTTTGCTTTTTTTGGGCCATGGAAATATATATTAATCAATGACGATTATAACATTTAGATATATGGGACGAATGACGGATATAACAACTAGACTTAGATATTTTATGTTCCTCGCTCACAATTTAATTTTTTTTAAATTCTTAAATTAAAAAAAAAATTCAACAACTAATTTTTAATCTAAGATGAGCTAATAAAAAAGTTTCATTTTATTAGAATATAGGCTCATTAAATTTTTTTTTTAAAGTGTGTTAAGTTTAATATTATAAGAATAATGTCTCATTAAATTTTTATTTAATTGGAATAATAAAAAAATAACCTTTTTAAATTTTGTTAAGGATTTTTTTTTTAGCTAGACATAAGAGACAATTAAGAGCATACTCACATTTAAAGTACTCTAAATTAAAAATAAAATTGTTGAGAAGTTTTGACTTTTTTTCAGTATTTGAGTTCAATGTTAAACGAATGCAACTTTTAGACCTAGGTATTTTATTTATTTAACTCAAGTTTTAAATATTTTTATTACCCAAAGGAAATTTTAAAAATATGGGAAAATAATTTTTCAATTTTGTTAGGTTAATAAAAACTAATTTTTAAGAATTAAAAAATGAATTCATTAATTTTTTGTTTAATTGAGCCTGTAAAAAACATTGAAATTACAAGCGTGTTGTGTTGGTCCATTAATTTTTTTTTGCTTATTGGGCCATGGAAAAAAATATTAATCAATGACAATTATAACATTTAGATATATGAGACGAATGATGGATATAACAACTAGACTTAGTTATTTTATGTACCTCACTCGTAATTTAATTTTTTTTAAATTCTTAAATTAAAAAAAAATTCAGCAACAAATTTTTAATCTAAGTTGAGCTAATAAAAAAGTTTCATTTTATTAAAATATAGGCTCATTAAAATTTTTTTTTATGTGGGTTAAGTCTTTAATTATAAGAATAATGGCTCATTAAATTTTTTATTTAATTGGAATAATAAAAAAATAACCTTTTTAAATTTTGTTAAGGTTTTTTTTATAGCTAGACGTAAGAGACAATTAAGAGCATACCCACATTTAAAGTACTCTAAATTAAAAATAAAATTGCTGAGGAGTTTCGACTTTGTTTCAATCTTTGAGTTCAATGTTAAACGGATGCAACTTTTTAACCTAGGTGTTTTATTTATTTAACTCACAATTTCTGTATTTTTTAAACTTTTTTTTACTACCCAAAGGAAAATTTAAAAATATGGGCAACTAATTTTTCAATTTTGTTAGGTTAATAAAAACTACTTTTTAAGAATTAAAATATGAATTCATTAATTTTTTGTTTAATTGAGTCGATAAAAAACTTTGATATTACTAGAATATTGGTCCATTAATTTTTTTGCTTCTTTGGGCCATGGAAAAAAATATCAATCAATGATGATTATAACATTTAGATATGTGAGACGAATGACGGATATATAACTGGACTTAGGTATTTTATGTACCTCACTCACAATTTAATTTTTTTAAATTCTAAAATTAAAAAAAAAATTCAGCAACCAATTTTTAATGTAAGCTGAGGTAATAAAAAAGTTTCATTTTATTAGAATATAGGCTCATTAAATTTTTTTTATTGGATTAAGTTTCAAAATATAAGAATAATGGCTCATTAAATTTTTTATTTAATTGGAATAATAAAAAAATAAACTTTTAAAAATTTGTTAAGTTTTTTTTTTGCGAGACATAAGAGACAATTAAGAGCATACCCACATTTAAAGTACTCTAAATTAAAAATACAATTGTTGAGGAATTTCGGCTTTGTTTCAATCTTTGAGTTCAATGTTACACGGAAGCAACTTTTAGACCTAGGTGTTTTATTCATTTAACTCATAATTTGTGTATTTTTTGAATATTTCTTTTATTACCCAAAGGAAATTTTAAAAATATGGGCAACTAATTTTTCAATTTTGTTAGGTTAATTAAAACTAATTTTTAAGAATTAAAAAATGAATTCATTAATTTTTGGTTTAATTGAGCCTGTAAAAAACATTGAAATTACTAGCGTATTGGTCCATTAATTTTTTTTTGCTTTTTGGGCTATGGAAAAAAATATTAATCAATGACGATTATAACATTTAGATATATGACACGAATGATGGATATAACAACTAGACTTAGTTATTTTATGTACCTCACTCACAATTTAATTTTTTTTAAATTCTTAAATTAAAAAAAAATTCAGCAACAAATTTTTAATCTAAGTTGAGCTAATAAAAAAGTTTCATTTTATTAAAATATAGGCTCATTAATTTTTTTTATATGGGTTAAGTTTCAAATTATAAGAATAATGGCTCATTAAATTTTTTATTTAATTGGAATAATAAAAAAATAACCTTTTTTAAATTTTGTTAAGGTTTTTTTTTAGCTAGACATAAGAGACAATTAAGAGCATTCCCATGTTTAAAGTACTCTAAATTAAAAATAAAATTGTTGAGGAGTTTCGACATTGTTTCAATCTTTGAATTCAATGTTAAATGGATGCAACTTTTAGACCTTGGCATTTTATTTATTTAACTCACAATTTCTGTATTTTTTAAATATTATTCTATTACCCAATGGAAAATTTAAATATATGGGCAACTAATGTTTCAAATTTGTTAGGTTAATAAAAGCTAATTTTAGGAATTAAAAATTAATTCATTAATTTTTGTTTAATTGAGCAGTAAAAAACTTTGAAATTACTTGAGTATTGGTCAATTTTTTTTTGCTTTTTTTGGGCCATGGAAATATATATTAATCAATGACGATTATAACATTTAGATATATGGGACGAATGACGGATATAACAACTAGACTTAGATATTTTATGTTCCTCGCTCACAATTTATTTTTTTTTAAATTTTTAAATTAAAAAAAAAATTCAACAACTAATTTTTAATCTAAGATGAGCTAATAAAAAAGTTTCATTTTATTAGAATATAGGCTCATTAAATTTTTTTTTAAAGTGTGTTAAGTTTAATATTATAAGAATAATGTCTCATTAAATTTTTATTTAATTGGAATAATAAAAAAAAAACCTTTTTAAATTTTGTTAAGGATTTTTTTTTTAGCTAGACATAAGAGACAATTAAGAGCATAGACACATTTAAAGTACTCTAAATTAAAAATAAAATTGTTGAGAAGTTTTGACTTTTTTTCAGTATTTGAGTTCAATGTTAAACGAATACAACTTTTAGACCTAGGTATTTTATTTATTTAACTCAAAATTTGTGTATTTTTTAAATATTTCTTTTATTTCCCAAAGGAAATTTTAAAAATATGGGCAACTAATTTTTCAATTTTGTTAGGTTAATAAAAACTTATTTTTAAGAATTAAAAAATGAATTCATTAATTTTTGGTTTAATTGAGTCGATAAAAAACATTGAAATTACTAGAATACTGGTCCTTCAATTTTTTAGCTTTTTGGGCTATGGAAAAAATATTAATCAATGATGATTATAACATTTAGATATATGAGACGAATGATGGATATAACAACTAGACTTAGTTATTTTATGTGTCTCACTCACAATTTAACTTTTTTTAAATTCTTAAATTAAACAAAAAATTCAGCAACAAATTTTTAATCTAAGTTGAGCTAATAAAAAAGTTTCATTTTATTAAAATATAGGCTCATTAAAATTTTTTTTATGTGGGTTAAGTTTTAAATTATAAGAATAATGGCTCATTAAATTTTTTATTTAATTGGAATAATAAAAAAATAACCTTTTTAAATTTTGTTAAGGTTTTTTTTTAGCTAGACATAAGAGACAATTAAGAGCATACCCACATTTAAAGTACTCTAAATTAAAAATAAAATTGTTGAGGAGTTTCGACTTTGTTTCAATCTTTGAGTTCAATGTTAAAAGGATGCAACTTTTAGACCTAGGTGTTTTACTTATTTAACTCACAATTTCTGTTTTTTTTAAATATTTTTATTATTACCCAAAGGAAAATTAAAAAATGTGGGCAACTAATTTTTCAATTATATTAGGTTAATAAAAACTAATTTTTGAGAATTAAAATATGAAATCATTAATTTTTTGTTTAATTAATTCGATAAAAAACTTTGAAATTACAAGAATATTGGTCCATTAATTTTTTTGCTTTTTTGGGCCATGGAAAAATATATTAATCAATGACGATTATAACATTTAGATATATGAGACGAATGACGGATATAACAACAAGACTTAGGTATTTTATGTACCTCCCTCACAATTTAATTTTTTTAAATTCTTAAATTAAAAAAAAAATTCAGCAACCAATTTTTAATCTAAGTTGAGCTAATAAAAAATTTTCATTTTATTGGAATATAGGCTCATTAAATTTTTTTTTTTTAAAAGTGGGTTAAGTTTCAAATTATAAGAATAATGTCTGATTAAATTTTTATTTAATTGGAATAATAAAAAAAAACAACATTTTTAAATTTTGTTAAGGATTTTTTTTTTAGCTAGACATAAGAGACAATTAAGAGCATAGTCACATTTAAAGTACTCTAAATTAAATATAAAATTGTTAAGGAGTTTCAACTTTTTTTTCTGTCTTTGAGTTCAATGTTAAACGGATGCAACTTTTAGACCAAGGTGTTTTATTTATTTAATTTTAAATATTTTTTTATTACCCAAAGGAAAATTTAAAAATATGGGCAACTAATTTTTCAATTTTGTTAGGTTAATAAAAACTAATTTTTAAGAATTAAAAAATGAATTCATTAATTTTTTGTTTAATTGAGCCTGTAAAAAACATTGAAATTACTAGCGTATTGGTCCATTAATTTTTTTTTGCTTTTTGGGCTATGGAAAAAAATATTAATCAATGACGATTATAACATTTAGATATATGAGACGAATGATGGATATAACAACTAGACTTAGTTATTTTATGTACCTCACTCACATTTTAATTTTTTAAAAATTTTTAAATTAAAAAAAAATTCAGTAACAAATTTTTAATCTAAGTTGAGCTAGTAAAAAAGTTTCATTTTATTAAAATATAGGCTCATTAATTTTTTTTTTTTATGTGGGTTAAGTCTTTAATTCTAAGACTAATGGCTCATTAAATTTTTATTTAATTGGAATAATAAAAAATAACCTTTTAAATTTTGTTAAGTTTTTTTTTTAGCAAGACATAAGAGACAATTAAGAGCATACCCACATTTAAAGTACTCTAAATTAAAAATAAAATTGTTGAGGAGTTTTAACTTTGTTTCAATCTTTGAGTTCAAAGTTAAACGGATGCAACTTTTTAACCTGGGTGCTTTATTTATTTAACTCACAATTTCTGCATTTTTAAAATTTTTTTTACTACCCAAAGGAAAATTTAAAAATATGGGCAACTAATTTTTCAATTTTGTTAGGTTAATAAAAACTAATTTTTAAGAATTAAAATATGAGTTCATTAATTTTTTGTTTTAATGAGTCGATAAAAAACTTTAAAATTACTAGAATATTGGTCCATTAATTTTTTTGCTTCTTTGGGCCATGGAAAAAAATATTAATCAATGATGATTATAACATTTAGATATATGAGACGAATGACGGATATAACAATTAGACTTAGTTATTTTATGTACCTCACCCACAATTTAATTTTTTTTAAAATTCTTAAATTAAAAAAAAATTCAGCAACAAATTTTTAATCTAAGTTGAGCTAATAAAAAAGTTTTCTTTTATTAGAATATAGGCTCATTAAATTTTTTTTTTTAACTGGATTAAGTTTCAAATTATAAGAATAATGGCTCATTAAATTTTTATTTATTTGGAATAAAAAAAATAAGCTTTTAAAAATTTGTTAAGTTTTCTTTTTTTTGCTAGACATAAGAGACAATTAGGAGCATACCCACATTTAAAGTACTCTAAATTAAAAGTACAATTATGGAGGAGTTTTGGCTTTGTTTCAATCGTTGAGTTCAATGTCACACGAATGCAACTTTTAGGCCTAGGTGTTTTATTTATTTAACTCACAATTTGTGTATTTTTTAAATATTTCTTTTTTTACCCAAAGGAAATTTTAAAAATATGGGCAACTAATTTTTCAATTTTGTTAGGTTAATAAAAACTGATTTTTAAGAATTAAAATATTAATTCATTAATTTTTTTTTAATTGAGCTGAAAAAAAAACTTTGAAATTACTAGAATATTGGTCCATTAATTTTTTTGCTTTTTTGGACCATGGAAAAAATATTAATCAATGACGATTATAACATTTAGATATATGAGACGAACGATGGATATAACAACTAGACTTAGTTATTTTATGTACATCACTCACAATTTAATTTTTAAATTCTTAAATTAAAAAAATTCAGCAACAAATTTTTAATCTAAGTTGAGCTAATAAAAAAGTTTCATTTTATTAAAATATAGGCTCATTAATTTTTTTTTATGTGGGTTATGTTTCAAATTATAAGAATAATGGCTCATTAAATTTTTGTTTAATTGGAATAATAAAAAAAATAACCTTTTTAAATTTTGCTAAGGTTTTTTTTTTTAGCTTGACATAAGAGATAATTTAGAGCATATCCACATTTAAAGTTCTCTAAATTAAAAATAAAATTGTCAAGGAGTTTCTACTTTATTTCAATCTTTGAGTTCAATGCTAAACGGATGCAACTTTTAGACCTTGGCATATTATTTATTTAACTCACAATTTCTGTTTCTTTTAAATATTTTTTTATTACCTGAAGGAAAATTTAAAAATATAGGCAACTAATTTTTCAATTTTGTTAGGTTAATAAAAGCTAATTTTTAAGAATTAAAAAATGAATTCATTAATTTTTTGCTTAATTAAGCAGATAAAAAACTTTGAAATTACTAGAATGTTGGTCCATTATTTTTTTTTGCTTTTTTGGGCCATGGAAAAAAATATTAATAAATGACGATTATAACATTTAGATATATGAGGCGAATGACAGATATAACAACTAGACTTTGGTATTTTATGTACCTCGCTCACAATTTAATTTTTTTAAATTCCTAAATTAAAAAAAAATTCATCAACGAATTTTTAATCTAAGTTGAGCTAATAAAAAAGTTTCATTTTATTAGAATATAGGCTCATAAAAAAATTTTTTTTTAAAGCGGGTTAAGTTTCAAATTATAAGAATAATGGCTCATTCAATTTTTATTTAATTGGAATAATAAAAAAACAACCTTTTTAAATTTTGTTAAGGTTGTTTTTTTTAGCTAGACATAAGAGACAATTAAAAGCATATCCACATTTAAAGTACTCTAAATTAAAAATAAAATTGTTGAGGAGTTTCGACTTTTTCTCAGTCATTAAGTTCAATGTTAAACGGATGCAACTTTTAGACCTAGGTGTTTTATTTATTTAACTCACAATTTGTGTGTTTTTTAAATATTTCTTTTATTGCCCAAAGGAAATTTTAAAAATATGGGCAACTAATTTTTCAATTTTGTTAGGTTAATAAAAACTAGTTTTTAAGAATTAAAATATGAATTCATTAATTTTTTGTTTAATTGAGTCGATAAAAAACTTTGAAATTACAAGAATATTGGTCCATTAATTTTTTTTGCTTTCATGGGCCATGGAAAAAAATATTAATCAATGACAATTATAACATTTAGATATATGAGATGAATGATGGATATAAAAAAAGACTTAGGTATTTTATGTACCTCCCTCACAATTTAATTTTTTTAAATTCTTAAATTAAAAAAAAATTCAGCAACCAATTTTTAATCTAAGTTGAGCTAATAAAAAAGTTTCATTTTATTAGAATATAGGCTCATTAATTTTTTTTTAAAAGTGAGTTAAGTCTTTCAAATTATAAGAATAATGGCACATTAAATTTTTATTTAATTGGAATAATAAAAAAATAACCTTTTTAAATTTTGTTAAGGTTTTTTTTTTTAGCTAGACATAAGAGACAATTAAGAGCATACCCACATTTAAAGTACTCTAAATTAAAAATAAAATTGTTGAGGAGTTTCGACTTTATTTCAATATTTGAGTTCAATGTTAAACGGATGCAACTTTTAGACCTTGGTGTTTTATTTATTTAACTCACAATTTCTGTGTTTTTTAAATTTTTTTTATTACCCAAAGGAAAATTTAAAAAAATGGGCAACTAATTTTTCAATTTTGTTAGGTTAATAAAAACTAATTTTTAAGAATTAAAATATGAATTCATTAATTTTTTGTTTAATTGAGTCGATAAAAAACTTTGAAATTACTAGAATATTGGTCCATTAATTTTTTTGCTTTTTTGGGCCATGGAAAAAAATATTAATCAACGACGATTATAACATTTAGATATATGAGGCGTATGACGGATATAACAACTAGACTTAGGTATTTTATGTACTTCGCTCACAATTTAATTTTTTTAAATTCTTAAATTAAAAAAAAAAATTCAATAACCAATTTTTAATCTAGGTTGAGCTAATAAAAAAGTTTCATTTTATTAGAATATAGGCTCATTAAATTTTTTTTAAAAGTGTGTTAACTTTCAAATTATAAGAATAATGGCTCATTAAATTTTTATTTAATTGGAATAATAAAAAAATAAACTTTGTAAATTTTGTTAAGGTTTTCTTTTTTAGCTAGACATAAGAGACAATTAAGAGCATACCCACATTTAAAGTACTCTAAATTAAAAATAAAATTGTTGAGGAGTTTCGACTTTATTTCAATACTTGAGTTCAATGTTCGACGGATGCAAGTTTTACACCTTGGTGTTTTATTTATTTAACTCAAAATTTCTGTGTTTTTTAAATATTTTTTTATTACCCAAAGGAAAATTTAAAAAAATGGGCAACTAATTTTTCAATTTTTTTAGGTTAATAAAAACTAATTTTTAGAATTAAAATATGAATTCATTAATTTTTTGTTTAATTGAGCCGATAAAAAACTTTGAAATTACTAGAATATTTTTATTTATTTAGCTCGCAATTTGTGTGTTTTTTAAATATTTCTTTTATTACCCAAAGGAAATTTTAAAAATATGGGCAACTAATTTTTCAATTTTGTTAGGTTAATAAAAACTAATTTTTAGAATTAAAATATGAATTCATTAATTTTTTGTTTAATTGAGTCGATAAAAAACTTTGAAATTACTAGAATATTGGTCCATTAATTTTTTTGCTTTTTTGGGCCATGGAAAAAAATATTAATCAACGACGATTATAACATTTAGATATATGAGGCGTATGACGGATATAACAACCTGACTTAGGTATTTTATGTACTTCGCTCACAATTTAATTTTTTTAAATTCTTAAATTAAAAAAAAAAATTCAATAACCAATTTTTAATCTAGGTTGAGCTAATAAAAAAGTTTCATTTTATTAGAATATAGGCTCATTAAATTTTTTTTAAAAGTGTGTTAACTTTCAAATTATAAGAATAATGGCTCATTAAATTTTTATTTAATTGGAATAATAAAAAAATAAACTTTGTAAATTTTGTTAAGGTTTTCTTTTTTAGCTAGACATAAGAGACAATTAAGAGCATACCCACATTTAAAGTACTCTAAATTAAAAATAAAATTGTTGAGGAGTTTCGACTTTATTTCAATACTTGAGTTCAATGTTCGACGGATGCAAGTTTTACACCTTGGTGTTTTATTTATTTAACTCAAAATTTCTGTGTTTTTTAAATATTTTTTTATTACCCAAAGGAAAATTTAAAAAAATGGGCAACTAATTTTTCAATTTTTTTAGGTTAATAAAAACTAATTTTTAGAATTAAAATATGAATTCATTAATTTTTTGTTTAATTGAGTCGATAAAAAACTTTGAAATTACTAGAATATTGGTCCATTAATTTTTTTACTTTTTTGGGCCATGGAAAAAAATATTAATTAACGACGATTATAACATTTAGATATATGAGGTGTACAACGGGTATAACAACTAGACTTAGATATTTTATGTACTTCGCTCACAATTTAATTTTTTTAAATCTTAAATTAAAAAAAAATTCAAAAACCAATTTTTAATCTAAGTTGAGCTAATAAAAAAGTTTCATTTTATTAGAATATAGGCTCATTAAATTTTTTTTAAAAGTGGGTTAAGTTTCAAATTATAAGAATAATGGCTCATTAAATTTTTATTTAATTGGAATAATAAAAAAATAAACTTTGTAAATTTTGTTAAGGTTTTCTTTTTTAGCTAGACATAAGAGAAAATTAAGAGCATACCCACATTTAAAGTACTCTAAATTAAAAATAAAATTGTTGAGGAGTTTCTTCTTTATTTCGATACTTGAGTTCAATGTTCTACGGATGCAAGTTTTAGACCTTGGTGTTTTATTTATTTAACTCAAAATTTCTGTGTTTTTTAAATATTTTTTTATTACCCAAAGGAAAATTTAAAAAAATGGGCAACTAATTTTTCAATTTTTTTAGGTTAATAAAAACTAATTTTTAGAATTAAAATATGAATTCATTAATTTTTTGTTTAATTGAGCCGATAAAAAACTTTGAAATTACTAGAATATTTTTATTTATTTAGCTCGCAATTTGTGTGTTTTTTAAATATTTCTTTTATTACCCAAAGGAAATTTTAAAAATATGGGCAACTAATTTTTCAATTTTGTTAGGTTAATAAAAACTAATTTTAGAAATTAAAATATGAATTCATTAATTTTTTGTTTAATTGAGTCGATAAAAAACTTTGAAATTACTAGAATATTGGTCCATTAATTTTTTTGCTTTTTTGGGCCATGGAAAAAAATATTAATCAACGACGATTATAACATTTAGATATATGAGGCGTATGACGGATATAACAACCTGACTTAGGTATTTTATGTACTTCGCTCACAATTTAATTTTTTTAAATTCTTAAATTAAAAAAAAATTCAATAACCAATTTTTAATCTAGGTTGAGCTAATAAAAAAGTTTCATTTTGTTAGAATATAGGCTCATTAAATTTTTTTTAAAAGTGTGTTAACTTTCAAATTATAAGAATAATGGCTCATTAAATTTTTATTTAATTGGAATAATAAAAAAATAAACTTTGTAAATTTTGTTAAGGTTTTCTTTTTTAGCTAGACATAAGAGACAATTAAGAGCATACCCACATTTAAAGTACTCTAAATTAAAAATAAAATTGTTGAGGAGTTTCAACTTTTTTTCAATATCTGAGTTCAATGTTAAATGGATGCAACTTTTAGACCTTGGTATTTTATTTATTTAGCTCACAATTTGTGTGTTTTTTAAATATTTTTTTATTACCGGAAGGAAATTTTAAAAATATGGGCAACTAATTTTTCCATTTTGTTAGGTTAATAAAAACAAATTTTTAAGAATTTAAAAATGATTTCATTAATTTTTTGTGCAATTGAGCCAATAAAAAACTTTGAAATTACTAGAATATTGGTCCAATAATTTTTTGCTCTTTTGGGCCACGGAAAAAAATATTAATCAACGACGATTATAACATTTAGATATATGAGGCGTATGATGGATATAACAACTAGACTTATGTATTTTATGTACCCCACTCACAATTTTATTTTTTTTTAATTCTTAAATTAAAAAAAAAATTCAATAACCAATTTTTAATCTAGGTTGAGCTAATAAAAAAGTTTCATTTTATTAGAATATAGGCTCATTAAATTTTTTTTAAAAGTGTGTTAAGTTTCAAATTATAAGAATAATGGCTCATTAAATTTTTATTTTATTGGAATAATAAAAAAATAAACTTTGTAAATTTTGTTAAGGTTTTCTTTTTTAGCTAGACATAAGAGACAATTAAGAGCATACCCACATTTAAAGTACTCTAAATTAAAAATAAAATTGTTGAGGAGTTTCGACTTTATTTCAATACTTGAGTTCAATGTTCGACAGATGCAAGTTTTAGACCTTGGTGTTTTATTTATTTAACTCAAAATTTCTGTGTTTTTTAAATATTTTTTTATTACCCAAAGGAAAATTTAAAAATATGGACAACTAATTTTTCAATTTTGTTAGGTTAATAAAAACTAATTTTTAAGAATTAAAAAATGAATTCATTAATTTTTTGTGCAATTGAGCCGATAAAAACTTTGAAATTACTAGAATATTTTTATTTATATAGCTCGAAATATGTCTGTTTTTTAAATAAATCTTTTATTACCCAAAGGAAAATTTAAAAATATGGGCAACTAATTTTTCAATTTTGTTAGGTTAATAAAAACTAATTTTTAAGAATTAAAATATGAATTCATTAATTTTTTGTTTAATTGAGTCGATAAAAAACTTTGAAATTACTAGAATATTGGTCCATTAATTTTTTTGCTTTTTTGGGCCATGAAAAAAAATATTAATCAACGACGATTATAACATTTAGATATATGAGGCATATGACGGATATAACAACCTGACTTAGGTATTTTATGTACTTCGCTCACAATTTAATTTTTTTAAATTCTTAAATTAAAAAAAAATTCAATAACCAATTTTTAATCTAGGTTGAGCTAATAAAAAAGTTTCATTTTATTAGAATATAGGCTCATTAAATTTTTTTTAAAAGTGTGTTAACTTTCAAATTATAAGAATAATGGCTCATTAAATTTTTATTTAATTGGAATAATAAAAAAATAAACTTTGTAAATTTTGTTAAGGTTTTCTTTTTTAGCTAGACATAAGAGAAAATTAAGAGCATACCCACATTTAAAGTACTCTAAATTAAAAATAAAATTGTTGAGGAGTTTCGACTTTATTTCAATATTTGAGTTCAATGTTTGACGGATGCAAATTTTAGACCTAGGTATTTTATTTATTTAGCTCACAATTTGTGTGTTTTTTAAATATTTCTTTTATTACCCAAAGGAAATTTTAAAAATATGGGCAACTAATTTTTCAATTTTGTTAGGTTAATAAAAACTAATTTTTAAGAATTAAAATATGAATTCATTAATTTTTTGTTTAATTGAGTCGATAAAAAACTTTGAAATTACTAGAATATTGGTCCATTAATTTTTTTGCTTTTTTGGGCCATGGAAAAAAATATTAATCAACGACGATTATAACATTTAGATATATGAGGCGTATGACGTATATAACAACCTGACTTAGGTATTTTATGTACTTCGCTCACAATTTAATTTTTTTAAATTCTTAAATTAAAAAAAAATTCAATAACCAATTTTTAATCTAGGTTGAGCTAATAAAAAAGTTTCATTTTGTTAGAATATAGGCTCATTAAATTTTTTTTAAAAGTGTGTTAACTTTCAAATTATAAGAATAATGGCCCATTAAATTTTTATTTAATTGGAATAATAAAAAAATAAACTTTGTAAATTTTGTTAAGGTTTTCTTTTTTAGCTAGACATAAGAGACAATTAAGAGCATACCCACATTTAAAGTACTCTAAATTAAAAATAAAATTGTTGAGGAGTTTCGACTTTATTTCAATACTTGAGTTCAATGTTCGACGGATGCAAGTTTTACACCTTGGTGTTTTATTTATTTAACTCAAAATTTCTGTGTTTTTTAAATATTTTTTTATTACCCAAAGGAAAATTTAAAAAAATGGGCAACTAATTTTTCAATTTTTTTAGGTTAATAAAAACTAATTTTTAGAATTAAAATATGAATTCATTAATTTTTTGTTTAATTGAGCCGATAAAAAACTTTGAAATTACTAGAATATTTTTATTTATTTAGCTCGCAATTTGTGTGTTTTTTAAATATTTCTTTTATTACCCAAAGGAAATTTTAAAAATATGGGCAACTAATTTTTCAATTTTGTTAGGTTAATAAAAACTAATTTTTAAGAATTAAAATATGAATTCATTAATTTTTTGTTTAATTGAGTCGATAAAAAACTTTGAAATTACTAGAATATTGGTCCATTAATTTTTTTGCTTTTTTGGGCCATGGAAAAAAATATTAATCAACGACGATTATAACATTTAGATATATGAGGCGTATGACGTATATAACAACCTGACTTAGGTATTTTATGTACTTCGCTCACAATTTAATTTTTTTAAATTCTTAAATTAAAAAAAAATTCAATAACCAATTTTTAATCTAGGTTGAGCTAATAAAAAAGTTTCATTTTGTTAGAATATAGGCTCATTAAATTTTTTTTAAAAGTGTGTTAACTTTCAAATTATAAGAATAATGGCCCATTAAATTTTTATTTAATTGGAATAATAAAAAAATAAACTTTGTAAATTTTGTTAAGGTTTTCTTTTTTAGCTAGACATAAGAGACAATTAAGAGCATACCCACATTTAAAGTACTCTAAATTAAAAATAAAATTGTTGAGGAGTTTCGACTTTATTTCAATACTTGAGTTCAATGTTCGACGGATGCAAGTTTTAGACCTTGGTGTTTTATTTATTTAGCTCGCAATTTGTGTGTTTTTTAAATATTTCTTTTATTACCCAAAGGAAATTTTAAAAATATGGGCAACTAATTTTTCAATTTTGTTAGGTTAATAAAAACTAATTTTTAAGAATTAAAATATGAATTCATTAATTTTTTGTTTAATTGAGTCGATAAAAAACTTTGAAATTACTAGAATATTGGTCCATTAATTTTTTTGCTTTTTTGGGCCATGGAAAAAAATATTAATCAACGACGATTATAACATTTAGATATATGAGGCGTATGACGGATATAACAACCTGACTTAGGTATTTTATGTACTTCGCTCACAATTTAATTTTTTTAAATTCTTAAATTAAAAAAAAATTCAATAACCAATTTTTAATCTAGGTTGAGCTAATAAAAAAGTTTCATTTTGTTAGAATATAGGCTCATTAAATTTTTTTTAAAAGTGTGTTAACTTTCAAATTATAAGAATAATGGCTCATTAAATTTTTATTTAATTGGAATAATAAAAAAATAAACTTTGTAAATTTTGTTAAGGTTTTCTTTTTTAGCTAGACATAAGAGACAATTAAGAGCATACCCACATTTAAAGTACTCTAAATTAAAAATAAAATTGTTGAGGAGTTTCGACTTTATTTCAATACTTGAGTTCAATGTTCGATGGATGCAAGTTTTAGACCTTGGTGTTTTATTTATTTAACTCAAAATTTCTGTGTTTTTTAAATATTTTTTTATTACCCAAAGGAAAATTTAAAAAAATGGGCAACTAATTTTTCAATTTTTTTAGGTTAATAAAAACTAATTTTTAGAATTAAAATATGAATTCATTAATTTTTTGTTTAATTGAGCCGATAAAAAACTTTGAAATTACTAGAATATTTTTATTTATTTAGCTCGCAATTTGCGTGTTTTTTAAATATTTCTTTTATTACCCAATGGAAATTTTAAAAATATGGGCAACTAATTTTTCAATTTTGTTAGGTTAATAAAAACTAATTTTTAAGAATTAAAATATGAATTCATTAATTTTTTGTTTAATTGAGTCGATAAAAAACTTTGAAATTACTAGAATATTGGTCCATTAATTTTTTTGCTTTTTTGGGCCATGAAAAAAAATATTAATCAACGACGATTATAACATTTAGATATATGAGGCATATGACGGATATAACAACCTGACTTAGGTATTTTATGTACTTCGCTCACAATTTAATTTTTTTAAATTCTTAAATTAAAAAAAAAAATTCAATAACCAATTTTTAATCTAGGTTGAGCTAATAAAAAAGTTTCATTTTATTAGAATATAGGCTCATTAAATTTTTTTTAAAAGTGTGTTAACTTTCAAATTATAAGAATAATGGCTCATTAAATTTTTATTTAATTGGAATAATAAAAAAATAAACTTTGTAAATTTTGTTAAGGTTTTCTTTTTTAGCTAGACATAAGAGAAAATTAAGAGCATACCCACATTTAAAGTACTCTAAATTAAAAATAAAATTGTTGAGGAGTTTCGACTTTATTTCAATACTTGAGTTCAATGTTCGACGGATGCAAGTTTTACACCTTGGTGTTTTATTTATTTAACTCAAAATTTCTGTGTTTTTTAAATATTTTTTTATTACCCAAAGGAAAATTTAAAAAAATGGGCAACTAATTTTTCAATTTTTTTAGGTTAATAAAAACTAATTTTTAAGAATTAAAATATGAATTCATTAATTTTTTGTTTAATTGAGTCGATAAAAAACTTTGAAATTACTAGAATATTGGTCCATTAATTTTTTTGCTTTTTTGGGCCATGGAAAAAAATATTAATCAACGACGATTATAACATTTAGATATATGAGGCGTATGACGGATATAACAACCTGACTTAGGTATTTTATGTACTTCGCTCACAATTTAATTTTTTTAAATTCTTAAATTAAAAAAAAATTCAATAACCAATTTTTAATCTAGGTTGAGCTAATAAAAAAGTTTCATTTTATTAGAATATAGGCTCATTAAATTTTTTTTAAAAGTGTGTTAAGTTTCAAATTATAAGAATAATGGCTCATTAAATTTTTATTTTATTGGAATAATAAAAAAATAAACTTTGTAAATTTTGTTAAGGTTTTCTTTTTTAGCTAGACATAAGAGACAATTAAGAGCATACCCACATTTAAAGTACTCTAAATTAAAAATAAAATTGTTGAGGAGTTTCGACTTTTTTTCAGTCTTTAAGTTCAATGTTAAACGGATGCAACTTTTAGACCTTGGTGTTTTATTTATTTAACTCAAAATTTCTGTGTTTTTTAAATATTTTTTTATTACCCAAAGGAAAATTTAAAAATATGGGCAACTAATTTTTCAATTTTGTTAGGTTAATAAAAACTAATTTTTAAGAATTAAAATATGAATTCATTAATTTTTTGTTTAATTGAGTCGATAAAAAACTTTGAAATTACTAGAATATTGGTCCATTAATTTTTTTGCTTTTTTGGGCCATGAAAAAAAATATTAATCAACGACGATTATAACATTTAGATATATGAGGCATATGACGGATATAACAACCTGACTTAGGTATTTTATGTACTTCGCTCACAATTTAATTTTTTTAAATTCTTAAATTAAAAAAAAAAATTCAATAACCAATTTTTAATCTAGGTTGAGCTAATAAAAAAGTTTCATTTTATTAGAATATAGGCTCATTAAATTTTTTTTAAAAGTGTGTTAACTTTCAAATTATAAGAATAATGGCTCATCAAATTTTTTATTTAAGTGGAATAAAAAAAAATAATCTTTTTAAATTTTGTTAAGGTTTTTTTTTTAGCTAGACATAAGAGACAATTAAGAGCATACCCACATTTAAAGTACTCTAAATTAAAAATACAATTGTTGAGGAGTTTCGGCTTTGTTTCAATGTTTGAGTTCAATGTTACACGGATGCAACTTTTAGACCTAGGTGTTTTATTTATTTAACTCATAATTTTTGTATTTTTTAAATATTTCTTTTATTTCCCAAAGGAAATTTTAAAAATATGGGCAACTAATTTTTCAATTTTGTTAGGTTAATAAAAAATTATTTTTAAGAATTAAAAAATGAATTCATTAATTTTTTGTTTAATTGAGTCGATAAAAAACTTTGAAATTACTAGAATACTGGTCCATCAATTTTTTAGCTTTTTTGGGCCATGGAAAAAAATATTAATCAATGACGATTATAATATTTAGATATATGAGACGAATGACGGATATAACAACAAGACTTAAGTATTTTATGTACCTCTCTCATAATTTAATTTTTTTTTTTAAATTCTTAATTTAAAAAAAAAATTCAGCAGCCAATTTTTATTCTAAGTTGAGTTAATAAAAAGTTTCATTTTATTAGAATATAGGATCATTAATTTTTTTTTAAGTGGGTTAAGTTTCAAATTACAAGATTAATGGCTCATTAAATATTTTATTTAATTGGAAAAATAAAAAAATAACATTTTTAAATTTTGTTATTGTTTTTTTTTAGCTAGACATACGAGACAATTATGAGCATACCCACATTTAAAGTACTCTAAATTAAAAATAAAATTAATGAGGAGTTTCGCTTTATTTCAATACTTGAGTTCTATGTTAAACGGATTCAACTTTTAGACCTAGGTGTTTTCTTTATTTAACTCACAATTTCTGTGTTTTTTAAATATTTTTTTTATTACCCAAAGGAAAATTTAAAAATATGGGCAACTAATTTTTCAATTTTGTTAGGTTAATAAAAACTAATTTTTAAGAATTAAAATATGAAATCATTAATTTTTTTTAATTGATTCGATAAAAAACATTGAAATTACTAGAATATTGGTCCATTAATTTTTTTTGCTTTTTTGGGTCATGGAAAAAAAAATTAATCAATGACGATTATAGCATTTAGATATCTGAGGCGAATGATGGATATAACAACTAGACTTAGGTATTTTATGTACTTCACTACAATTTAATTTTTTAAATTCTTAAATTAAAAAAATTCAATAACAAATTTTTAATCTAAGTTGAGCTAATAAAAAAGTTTCATTTTATTAGAATATAGGCTCATTAAATTTTTTTTAAAAGTGGGTTAAGTTTCAAATTATAAGAATAATGGCTCATTAAATTTTTATTTAATTGGAATAATAAAGAAATAACCTTTTTAAATTTTGTTAAGATTTTCTTTTTTAGCTAGACATAAAAGATAATTAAGAGCATACCCACATTTAAAGTACTCTAAATTAAAAATAAAATTATTGAGGAGTTTCGACTTTTTTTCAGTCTTTAAGTTCAATGTTAAACGGATGCAACTTTTAGACCTAAGTATTTTATTTATTTAGCTCGCAATTTGTGTGTTTTTTAAATATTTCTTTTATTACCCAAAGGAAATTTTAAAAATATGGGCAACTAATTTTTTAATTTTGTTAGGTTAATAAAAACTAATTTTTAAGAATTAAAATATGAATTCATTAATTTTTTGTTTAATTGAGTCGATAAAAAACTTTGAAATTACTAGAATATTGGTCCATTAATTTTTTTGCTTTTTTGGGCCATGAAAAAAAATATTAATTAACGACGATTATAACATTTAGATATATGAGGCATATGACGGATATAACAACCTGACTTAGGTATTTTATGTACTTCGCTCACAATTTAATTTTTTTAAATTCTTAAATTAAAAAAAAAATTCAATAACCAATTTTTAATCTAGGTTGAGCTAATAAAAAAGTTTCATTTTATTAGAATATAGGCTCATTAAATTTTTTTTAAAAGTGTGTTAAGTTTCAAATTATAAGAATAATGGCTCATTAAATTTTTATTTAATTGGAAAAATAAAAAAAAAAACCTTTTAAAAATTTGTTAAGTTTTTTTTTTTGCTAGACATAAGAGACAATTAAGAGCATACCCACATTTAAAGTACTCTAAATTAAAAATAAAATTGTTGAGGAGTTTCGACTTTGTTTCAATTTTTGAGTTCAATGTTAAACGGATGCAAGTTTTACACCTTGGTGTTTTATTTATTTAACTCAAAATTTCTGTGTTTTTTAAATATTTTTTTATTACCCAAAGGAAAATTTAAAAATATGGACAACTAATTTTTCAATTTTGTTAGGTTAATAAAAACTAATTTTTAAGAATTAAAAAATGAATTCATTAATTTTTTGTGCAATTGAGCTAGTAAAAAACTTTGAAATTACTAGAATATTGGTCCATTAATTTTTTTACTTTTTTGGGCCATGGAAAAAAATATTAATTAACGACGATTATAACATTTAGATATATGAAGCGAATGATGGATATAACAACTAGACTTAGATATTTTATGTACTTCGCTCACAATTTAATTTTTTTAAATCTTAAATTAAAAAAAAATTCAAAAACCAATTTTTAATCTAAGTTGAGCTAATAAAAAAGTTTCATTTTATTAGAATATAGGCTCATTAAATTTTTTTTAAAAGTGGGTTAAGTTTCAAATTATAAGAATAATGGCTCATTAAATTTTTATTTAATTGGAATAATAAAGAAATAACCTTTTTAAATTTTGTTAAGATTTTCTTTTTTAGCTAGACATAAAAGATAATTAAGAGCATACCCACATTTAAAGTACTCTAAATTAAAAATAAAATTATTGAGGAGTTTCGATATTATTTCAATCTTTGAGTTTAATGCTAAACGGATGCAACTTTTAGACCTGGGCATATTATTTATTTAACCCACAATTTCTGTTTCTTTTAAATATTTTTTTATTACCTGAAGGAAAATTTAAAAATATAGGCAACTAATTTTTCAATTTTGTTAGGTTAATAAAAGCTAATTTTTAAGAATTAAAAAATGAATTCATTAATTTTTGTTTAATTGAGTCGATAAAAACTTTGAAATTACTAGAATATTAGTCCATTAATTTTTTTGCTTTTTTGGGCCATGGAAAAAGAAATTAATCAACGACGATTATAACATTTAGATATATGAGGCGCATGACGGATATAACAACTAAACTTAGGCATTTTATGTACCTCGCTCACAATTTAACTTTTTTAAATTCTTAAATTAAAAAAAAATTCAACAACCAATTTTTAATCTAGGTTGAGCTAATAAAAAAGTTTTATTTTATTAGAATATAGGCTCATTAAATATTTTTTAAAAGTGGGTTAAGTTACAAATTATAAGAATAATGGCTCATTAAATTTTTATTTAATTGGAATAATAAAAAAATAAACTTTGTAAATTTTGTTAAGGTTTTCTTTTTTAGCTAGACATAAGAGACAATTAAGAGCATACCCACATTTAAAGTACTCTAAATTAAAAATAAAATTGTTGAGGAGTTTCGACTTTATTTCAATATTTGAGTTCAATGTTCGACGGATGCAACTTTTAGACCTTGGTGTTTTATTTATTTAACTCAAAATTTCTGTGTTTTTTAAATATTTTTTTATTACCCAAAGGAAAATTTAAAAATATGGGCAACTAATTTTTCAATTTTTTTAGGTTAATAAAAGCTAATTTTTAAGAATTAAAATATGAATTCATTAATTTTTTGTTTAATTGAGCCGGTAAAAAACTTTGAAATTACTAGAGCATTTTGTTAAGGTTTTCTGTTTTAGCTAGACATAAGACACACAAATTAATATATGCATATTTTTAAAGTAAAAAAAAAAAAAAAAAAATTGTTGAAAGAGTTTCAACTTTGTTTCAATCTTTGATTCAATGTTAAACGGATGCACCTTTTTAACATTTTATTTCTTTAACTCACAAGTTGTGTGTTTTTAAAATTTTTTTTTTTACCAATAGGAAAATTTAAAATTTTTGTCAACCAATTTTTCAATTTTGTTAGGTTAATAAAAACTAATTTTTAAGAATTAAAATATGAATTCATTAATTTTTTGTTTAATTGAGTCGATAAAAAACTTTGAAATTACTAGAATATTGGTCCATTAATTTTTTTGCTTTTTTGGGCCATGGAAAAAAATATTAATCAACGACGATTATAACATTTAGATATATGAGGTGTATGACGGATATAACAACTTGACGTAGGTATTTTATGTACTTCGCACACAATTTAATTTTTTTAAATTCTTAAATTAAAAAAATTCAACAACCAATTTTTAATCTAAGTTGAGCTAATAAAAAAGTTTCATTTTATTAGAATATAGGCTCATTAAATTTTTTTTAAAAGTGGGTTAAGTTTCAAATTATAAGAATAATGGCTCATTAAATTTTTATTTAATTGGAATAATAAAAAAATAAACTTTGTAAATTTTGTTAAGGTTTTCTTTTTTAGCTAGACATAAGAGACAATTAAGAGCATACCCACATTTAAAGTACTCTAAATTAAAAATAAAATTGTTGAGGAGTTTCGACATTGTTTCAATCTTCGAGTTCAATGTTGAACGGATGCAACTTTTAGACCTTGGTATTTTATTTATTTAACTCACAATTTCTGTGTTTTTTAAATATTTTTTTATTACCCAAAGGAAAATTTAAAAATATGGACAACTAATTTTTCAATTTTGTTAGGTTAATAAAAACTAATTTTTAAGAATTAAAAAATGAATTCATTAATTTTTTGTGCAATTGAGCTAGTAAAAAACTTTGAAATTACTAGAATATTGGTCCATTAATTTTTTTACTTTTTTGGGCCATGGAAAAAAATATTAATTAACGACGATTATAACATTTAGATATATGAGGTGTACAACGGGTATAACAACTAGACTTAGATATTTTATGTACTTCGCTCACAATTTAATTTTTTTAAATCTTAAATTAAAAAAAAATTCAACAACCAATTTTTAATCTAAGTTGAGCTAATAAAAAAGTTTCATTTTATTAGAATATAGGCTCATTAAATTTTTTTTAAAAGTGGGTTAAGTTTCAAATTATAAGAATAATGGCTCATTAAATTTTTATTTAATTGGAATAATAAAGAAATAACCTTTTTAAATTTTGTTAAGGTTTTCTTTTTTAGCTAGACATAAGAGACAATTAAGAGCATACCCACATTTAAAGTACTCTAAATTAAAAATAAAATTGTTGAGGAGTTTCGACTTTTTTTCAGTCTTTAAGTTCAATGTTAAACGGATGCAACTTTTAGACCTAGGTATTTTATTTATTTAGCTCACAATTTGTGTGTTTTTTAAATATTTCTTTTATTACCCAAAGGAAATTTTAAAAATATGGGCAACTAATTTTTCAATTTTGTTAGGTTAATAAAAACTAATTTTTAAGAATTAAAAAATGAATTCATTAATTTTTTGTTTAATTGAGTCGATAAAAAACTTTGAAATTACTAGAATATTGGTCCAATAATTTTTTGCTCTTTTGGGCCACGGAAAAAAATATTAATCAATGACGATTATAACATTTAGATATATGAGACGAATGATGGATATAACAACTAAACTTAGTTATTTTATGTATCTCACTCACAATTTAATTTTTTTTTAAATTCTTAAATTAAAAAAAAAATCAGCAACAAATTTTTAATCTAAGTTGAGCTAATAAAAAAGTTTCATTTTATTAAAATATAGGCTCATTAAATTTTTTTAAATATGGGTTAAGTTTCAAATTATAAGAATAATGGCTCATTAAATTTTTTATTTAATTGGAATAATAAAAAAATAACCTTTTTAAATTTTGTTAAGTTTTTTTTTTTAGCTAGACATAAGAGACAATTAAAAGCACACCCACATTTAAAGTACTCTAAGTTAAAAATAAAATTGTTGAGGAGTTTCGACTTTGTTTCAATCTTTGAGTTCAATGTTAAACGGATGCAACTTTTAGACCTTAGTATTTTATTTAGTTAACTCACAATTTCTGTGTTTTTTAAATTTTTTTTATTATCCAAAGGAAAATTTAAAAATATGGGCAACTAATTTTTCAATTTTTTTAGGTTAATAAAAGCTAATTTTTGAGAATTTAAATATGAATTCATTAATTTTTTGTTTAATAGAGCCGGTAAAAAACTTTGAAATTGCTAGAATATTTTGTTATGGTTTTTTTTTTGGCTAGACATAAGACACAATTAAGAGTATGCCCACTTTTAAAGTACTCTAATTTAAAAATAAAATTATTGAAGAGTTTCAACTTTGTTTCAATCTTTGAGTTCAATGTTAAACGGATGCAACTTTTAAACTTAGGTGTTTTATTTATTTAACTCACAATTTCTGTGTTTTTTAAATTTTTTTTATTACCCAAAGGAAAATTTAAAAATATGGGCAACTAATTTTTCAATTTTGTTTGGTTAATAAAAACTAATTTTTAAGAATTAAAATATGAATTCATTAATTTTTTGTTTAATTGATTCGATAAAAAACTTTGAAATTACTAGAATATTGGTCTATTAATTTTTTTGCTTTTTTGGGCCAGGGAAATAATATTAATCAATGACGATTACAACATTTAGATATATGAGGCGAATGACGGATATAACAACTAGACTTTACTATTTTATGTACCTCGCTCACAATTTAATTTTTTTAAATTCTTAAATTAAAAAAAAATTCAGCAACCAATTTTTAATCTAAGTTGAGCTAATAAAAAAGTTTCATTTTATTAAAATATAGGCTCATTAAATTTTTTTTTTAAAGTGGGTTAAGTTTCAAATTATAAGAATAATGTCTCATTAAATTTTTATTTAATTGGAATAATAAAAAAATAACCTTTTTAAATTTTGTTAAGGTTTTTTTTTTAGCTAGACATAAGAGACAATTAAGAGCATACCCACATTTAAAGTACTCTAAATTAAAAATAAAATTATTGAGGAGTTTCGTCTTTTTTTCAGTCTTTAAGTTCAATGTTAAACGGATGCAACTTTTAGACCTAGGTATTTTATTTATTTAGCTCACAATTTGTGTGTTTTTTAAATATTTCTTTTATTACCCAAAGGAAATTTTAAAAGTATGGGCAACTAATTTTTCAATTTTATTAGGCTAATAAAAACTAATTTTTAAGAATTAAAAAATGAATTCATTAATTTTTTGTGCAATTGCGCCGATAAAGAACTTTGAAATTACTAGAATATTGGTCCAATAATTTTTTGCTCTTTTGGGCCATGGAAAAAAATATTAATCAATGACGATTATAATATTTAGATATATGACACGAATGATGGATATAACAACTAGACTTAGTTATTTTATGTACCTTACTCACAATTTATTTTTTTTTAAATTCTTAAATTAAAAAAAAAATTCAGCAACAAATTTTTAATCAAATTTGAGCTAATAAAAAAGTTTCATTTTATTAAAATATAGGCTCCTTAAATTTTTTTTTATGTGGGTTAAGTTTCAAATTATAAGAATAATGGCTCATTAAATTTTTTATTTAATTGGAATAATAAAAATATAACCTTTTTAAATTTTTTTAAGGTTTTTTTTTTTTAGCTAGACATATGAGACAATTAAGAGCATACCCACATTTAAAGTACTTTAAATTAAAAATAAAATTGTTGAGGAGTTTCGGCTTTTTTTCAGTCTTTGAGTTCAATGTTAAACGGATACAACTTTTAGACCTAGGTGTTTCATTTATTTAATTTTAAATATTTTTTTATAACCCAAAGAAAAATTTAAAAATATGGGCAACTAATTTTTCAATTTTGTTAGGTTAATAAAAACTAATTTTTAAGAATTAAAATATGAATTCATTAATTTTTTGTTTAATTGAGTCGATAAAAAACTTTGAAATTGCTAAAATATTGGTTCATTAATTTTTTTGCTTTTTTGGGCCATGGAAAAAAATATTAATCAACGACGATTATAACATTTAGATATATGAGGCGTATGACAGATATAACAACTAGACTTAGGTGTTTTATATACCTCGCTCACAATTTAATTTTTTTAAATTCTTAAATTAAAAAAAAAATTCAGCAACCAATTTTTAATCTTAGTTGAGCTAAAAAAAGTTTCATTTTATTATAATATAGGCTCATTAATTTTTTTTTAAAGTGGGTTAAGTTTCAAATAATAAGAATAATGGCTCATTAAATTTTTATTTAATTGGAATAATAAAAAAAATAACCTTTTTAAATTTTGTTAAGGTTTTCTTTTTTAGCTAGACATAAGAGACAATTAAGAGCATACCCACATTTAAAGTACTCTAAATTAAAAATAAAATTGTTGAGGAGTTTCGACTTTTTTTCAGTCTTTAAGATCAATGTTAAACGGATGCAACTTTTAGACCTAGGTATTTTATTTATTTAGCTTACAATTCGTGTGTTTTTAAATATTTGTTTTATTACCCAAAGGAAATTTTTAAAATATGGGCAACTAATTTTTGAATTTTGTTAGGTTAATAAAAACTAATTTTTAAGAATTAAAAAATGAATTCATTAATTTTTTGTGCAATTGAGCCGATAAAAAACTTTGAAATTACTAGAATATTGGTCCATTAATTTTTTTGCTTTTTTGGGCCATGGAAAAAAATATTAATCAACGACGATTATAACATTTAGATATATGAGGCGGATGATGGATATAACAACTAGACTTAGGTATTTTATGTACCTCACTCACAATTTAATTTTTTTTAAATTCTTCAATTAAAAAAAAATTCAGCAACAAATTTTTAATCTAAGTTGAGCAAATAAAAAAGTTTCATTTTATTATAATATAGGCTCATTAATTTTTTTTTAATTGGGTTAAGTTTCAAATTATAAGAATAATGGCTCATTAAATTTTTTATTTAATTAGAATAATAAAAAAATAACCTTTTTAAATTTTGTTAAGGTTTTTTTTTTAGCTAGAGATAAGGGAAAATTACGGGCATACCTACATTTAAAGTACTCTAAATTAAAAATTAAATTGTTGAGGAGTTTCGACTTTGTTTCAATATTTGAGTTCAATGTTAAACGGATGCAACTTTTAGACCTTGGTATTTTATTTATTTAACTCACAATTTTTGTGTTTTTTAAATATTTTTTTATTACCCAACGGAAAATTTAAGAATATGGGCAACTAACTTTTCAATTTTGTTAGGTTAATAAAAAACCTAATTTTTAAGAATTAAAATATGAATTCATTAATTTTTAATTTAATTGAGCTGGTAAAAAACTTTGAAATTACTAGAGCATTTTGTTATGTTTTTTTTTTTGCTAGACATAAGATACAATTAAGAGTATACACACATTTAAAGTACTCTAAATTAAAAATAAAATTATTGAAGAGGTTCAACTTTATTTCAATCTTTGTGTTCAATGTTAAATGGATGCAACTATTAATCCTAGGTGTTTTATTTATTTAACTCACAATTTCTGTATTTTTAAAATTTTTTTTATTACTCAAAGGAAAATTTTAAAAATACGGGCAACTAATTTCTCAATTTTGTTAGGTTAATAAAAACTAATTTTCAAGAATTAAAATATGAATTCATTAATTTTTTGTTTAATTGAGTCGATAAAAAACTTTAAAATTACTAGAATATTGGTCCATTAACTTTTTTGCTTTTTTGGGACATGGAAAAAAATATTAGTCAATGAAGATTATAACATTTAGATATATGAGGCGAATGACGGATATAACAACTAGACTTAGGTATTTTATGTACCTCGTTCACAATTTAATTTTTTTAAATTCTTAAATTAAAAAAAATTCAGCAACCAATTTTTAATCTAAGTTGAGCTAATAAAAAAGTTTCATTTTATTAGAATATAGGCTCATTAATTTTTTTTTTGTGGGTTAATTTTCAAATTATAAGAATAATGTCTCATTAAATTTTTATTTAATTGGAATAATAAAAAAATAACCTTTTTAAATTTTGTTATGGTTTTTTTTTTAGCTAGACATAAGAGACAATTAAGAGCATACCACATTTAAAGTACTCTAAATTAGAAATAAAATTGTTGAGGAGTTTCAGCTTTTTTTCAGTCTTTGAGTTCAATGTTAAACGGATGCAACTTTTGGACCTAGGTGTTTTATTTATTTAATTTTAAATATTTTTTTTATTACCCAAAGGAAAATTTAAAATATGGGCAACTAATTTTTCAATTTTGTTAGGTTAATAAAAACTAATTTTTAAGAATTAAAATATGAATTCATTAATTTTTTGTTTAATTGAGCCTGTAAAAAATATTCAAATTACTAGCGTATTGGTCCATTAATTTTTTTTGCTCTTTTGGGCCATGAAAAAAAATATTAATCAATGACGATTATGACATTTAGATATATGAGACGAATGATGGATATAACAACTAGACTTAGTTATTTTATGTACCTCACTCAAAATTTAATTTTTTTTAAATTCTTAAATTAAAAAAAAATTCAGCAACAAATTTTTAATCTAAGTTGAGCTAATAAAAAAGTTTCATTTTATTAAAATATAGGCTAATTAAATTTTTTCCTTATGTGGGTTAAGTTTCAAATTATAAGAATAATGGCTCATTAAATTTTTTATTTAATTGGAATTATAAAAAAATAACCTTTTTAAATTTTGTTAAGGTTTTTTTTTTTAGCTAGAAATAAGAGACAATTAAGAGCATTCCCACATTTAAAGTACTCTAAATTAAAAATAAAATTGTTGAGGAGTTACGACATTGTTTCAATCTTTGAGTTCAATGTTAAACGGATGCAACTTTTAGACCTTAGTATTTCGTTTATTTAACTCACAATTTCTGTGTTTTTCAAACATTTTTTTATTACCCAATGGAAAATTTAAAAATATGGGCAACTAATTTTTCAATTTTGTTAGGTTAATAAATGCTAGTTTTTAAAAATTAAAAAATTAATTCATTAATTTTTTGTTTTATTGAGCCGGTAAAAAACTTTGAAATTACTAGAGTATTGGTCCCTCATTTTTTTTTTTACTTTTTTTGTGCTAGGGAAATATATATTAATCAATGACGATTATAACATTTAGATATATGAGACGAATTACGGATATAACAACTGGACTTATGTATTTTATATACGTCGCTCACAATTTAATTTTATTTTAAATTCTTAAATTAAAAAAAAAATTCAACAACCAATTTTTAATCTAAGTTGAGCTAATAAAAAAGTTTCATTTTATTAGAATATAGGCTCATTAAATTTTTTTTAACTAGGTTAAGTTTCAAATTATAAGAATAACGGCTCATTAAATTTTTTATTTAATTGGAATAATAAAAAAATAACCTTTTTAAATTTTGTTAAGGTTTTTTTTTTAGCTAGACATAAGGGACAATTAAGAGCATACCGAGATTTAAAGCACTCTAAATTAAAAATAAAATTGTTGAGGAGTTTCGACTTTTTTTCAGTCTTTAAGTTCAATGTTAAACGGATGCAACTTTTAGACCTAGGTATTTTATTTATTTAGCTCACAATTTGTGTGTTTTTAAATATTTCTTTTATTACCCAAAGGAAATTTTAAAAATATGGGCAACTAATTTTTCAATTTTGTTAGGTTAATAAAAACTAATTTTTAAGAATTAAAATATGAATTCATTAATTTGTTGTTTAATTGAGTAGATAAAAAACTTTGAAATTACTAGAATATTGGTTCATTAATTTTTTGGCTTTTTTGGGCCATGAAAAAAAATATTAATCAATGACGATTACAACATTTAGATATTTGAGGCGAATGACGGATATAACAACTAGACTTAGATATTTTATGTACCTCGCTCACAATTTAATTTTTTTAAATTCTTAAATTAAAAAAAATTCAGCAATCAATTTTTAATCTAAGTTGAGCTAATAAAAAAGTTTTATTTTATTAAAATATAGAATCATTAAATTTTTTTTTAAAGTGGGTTAAGTTTGAAATTATAAGAATAATGGCTCATTAAATTTTTATTTAATTGGAATAATAAAAAAATAACCTTTTTAAATTTTGTTAGGGTTTTCTTTTTTAGCTAGACATAAGAGACAATTAAGAGCATACCAATATTTAAAGTACTCTAAATTAAAAATAAAATTGTTGAGGAGTTTCGACTTTTTTTCAGTCTTTAAGTTCAATGTTAAACGGATGCAACTTTTAGACCTAGGTATTTTATTTATTTAGCTCACAATTTGTGTGTTTTTAAATATTTCTTTTATTACCCAAAGGAAATTTTAAAAATATGGGCAACTAATTTTTCAATTTTGTTAGGTTAATAAAAACTAATTTTTATGAATTAAAAAATGAATTCATTGATTTTTTGTGCTATTGAGCTGATAAAAAACTTTGAAATTACTAGAATATTAGTCCAATAATTTTTTGCTCTTTTGGGCCATAGAAAAAAAATATTAATCAATGACGATTATAACATTTAGATATATGAGATGAATGATGGATATAACAACTAGACTTAGTTATTTTATGTACCTCACTCACAATTTAATTTTTTTTAAATTCTTCAATTAAAAAAAAAATTCAGCAACAAATTTTTAATCTAAGTTGAGCTAATAAAAAAGTTTCATTTTATTAAAATATAGGCTCATTAAATTTTTTTTTATGTGGGTTAGGTTTCAAATTATAATAATAATAGCTCATTAAATTTTTATTTAATTGGAATAATAAAAAAATAACCTTTTTAAATTTTGTTAAGGTTTTTTTTTTAGCTAGACATAAGAGACAATTAAGAGCATACCCACATTTAAAGTACTCAAAATTAAAAATAAAATTATTGAGAAGTTTTGACTTTATTTCAATCTTTGAGTTCAATGTTAAACGGATGCAACTTTTAGACCTTGGTATTTTCTTTATTTAACTCACAATTTGTGTGTTTTTTAAATATTTTTTTATTACCCAAAGGAAAATTTAAAAATATGGGCGACTAATTTTTCAATTTTGTTAGGTTAATAAAAGCTAATTTTTAAGAATTAAAATATAAATTCATTAATTTTTTGTTTAATTGAGTCGGTAAAAAACTTTGAAATTACTAGAATATTTTGTTATGTTTTTTTTTTTGCTAGACATAAGACACAATTAAGAGTATACCCACATTTAAAGTACTCTAAATTAAAAATAAAATTGTTGAAGAGTTTCAACTTTGATTCAATCTTTGAGTTCAATGTTAAACGGATGCAACTTTTAAACCTAGGTTTTTTATTTATTTAACTCACAATTTTTGTGTTTTTTAAATTTTTTTTATTACCCAAAGGAAATTTTAAAAATATGGGCAACTAATTTTTCAATTTTGTTAGGTTAATAAAAACTAAATTTTAAGAATTAAAATATGAATTCATTTATTTTTTGTTTAATTGATTCAATAAAAAACTTTGAAATTACTAGAATATTGGTCCATTAATTTTTTTGCTTTTTTGGGCCATGAAAAAAAATATTAATCAATGACGATTACAACATTTAGATATATGAGGCGAATGACGGAAAAAATTCAACAACCAATTTTTAATCTAAGTTGAGCTAATAAAAAAGTTTTATTTTATTAGAATATAGGCTCATTAAATTTTTTTTTAACTGGGTTAAGTTTCAAATTATAAGAATAATGGCTCATTAAATTTATTATTTAATTGGAATAATAAAAAAATAACCTTTTTTAAATTTTGTTAAAGTTTTTTTTTTTAGATAGACATAAGGGACAATTAAGAGCATACCTACATTTAAAGTACTCTAAATTAAAAATAAAATTATTGAGGAGTTTCGACTTTGTTTCAATCTTTGAGTTCAATGTTAAACGGATGCAACTTTCAGACCTTGGTGTTTTATTTATTTAACTCACAATTTCTGTGTTTTTAAAATATTTTTTTATAAGGAAAATTTTAAAATATGGGCAACTAATTTTTCAATTTTGTTATGTTAATTAAAGCTAATTTTTAAGATTTAAAATATGAATTCATTAATTTTTTGTTTAATTGAGCCGGTAAAAAACTTTGAAATTGCTCGAGTATTTTGTTATGGTTTTTTTTTTGGCTAGACATAAGACACAATTAAGAGTATACCCACATTTAAAGTACTCTAAATTAAAAATAAAATTATTGAAGAGTTTCAACTTTGTTTCAATCTTTGAGTTCAATGTTAAACGGATGCAACTTTTAAACCTAGGTGTTTTATTTATTTAACTCACAATTTTTGTATTTTAAAATTTTTTTTTATTACCCAAAGGAAAATTTAAAAATACGGGCAACAAATTTTTCAATTTTGTTAGGTTAATAAAAACTAATTTTTAAGAATTAAAATATGAAATCATTAATTTTTTGTTTAATTGAGTCGATAAAAAACTTTGAAATTACTAGATTATTGGTCCATTAACTTTTTTGCTTTTTTGGGCAATGCAAAAAATATTAATCAATGACGATTATAACATTTAGATATATGAGGCGAGTGACGGATATAACAACTAGACTTAGTTATTTTATGTACCTCACTCACAATTTAATTTTTTTTTTAAATTCTTAAATGAAAAAAGATATTCAGCAACAAATTTTTAATCTAAGTTGAGCTAATAAAAAAGTTTCATTTTATTAAAATATAGGTTCATTAAATTTTTTTTTATGTGGGTTAAGTTTCAAATTATAAGAATAATAGCTCATTAAATTTTTTATTTAATTGGAACAATAAAAAAATAACATTTTAAAATTTTGTTAAGGTTTTTTTTAACTAGGCATAAGGGACAATTAAGAGCATACCCACATTTAATATACTCTAAATTAAAAATAAAATTATTGAGGAGTTTCGACATTGTTTCAATCTTTGAGTTCAAAGTTAAACTGATGCAACTTTTAGACCTAGATGTTTTATTTACTTAACTCACAATTTCTGTGTGTTTTAAATATTTTTTTATTACCCAAAGGAAAATTTAAAAATATGGGCAACTAATTTTTCAATTTTGTTAGGTTAATAAAAACTAATTTTTAAGAATTAAAATATGAATTTATTAATTTTTTGTTTAATTGAGTTGATAAAAAACTTTGAAATTACTAGAATATTGGTCCATTAATTTTTTTGCTTTTTTGGGCCATGGAAGAAAATATTAATCAATGACGATTACAACATTTAGATATATGAGGCGAATGACGGATATAACAACTAGACTTTGGTATTTTATGTACCTCGCTCACAATTTAATTTTTTCTTAAATTCTTAAAGTAAAAAAAAAAAAAATTCAACAACCAATTTTTAATCTAAGTTGAGCTAATAAAAAAGTTTTATTTTATTAGAATATAGGCTCATTAATTTTTTTTTTTAAGTGGGTTAAGTTTCAAATTAGAAGAATAATGGCTCATTAATTTTTTTATTTAATTGGAATAGTAAAAAAATAACATTTTTAAATTTTGTTAAGGTTTTTTCTTTTACCTAGACATAAGGGACAATTAAGAGCATACCCACATTTAATATACTCTAAATTAAAAATAAAATTGTTGAGGAGTTTCGACTTTGTTTCAATCTTTGAGTTCAAAGTTAAACTGATGCAACTTTTAGACGTAGGTGTTTTATTTATTTAACTCATAATTTCTGTATTTTTTAAATGCTTTTTTGTTACACAAAGGAAAATTTAACAATATGGGCAAGTAATTTTTCAATTTCGTTTGGTTAATAAACACTAATTTTTCAGAATTAAAAAATGAATTCATTACTTTTTTCTTTAATTGAGCCTGTAAAAAACATTGAAATTACTAGCGTATTGGTCCATTAATTTTTTTTGCTTTTTGGGCCATGGAAAAAAATATTAATCAATGACGATTATAATATTTAGATATATGAGACGAATGACGGATATAACAACTATACTTAGGTATTTTAAGTACCTCGTTCACAATTTAATTTTTTTTAAATACTTAATTTAAAAAAAATTCAGCAACTAATTTTTAATCTAAGTTGAGCTAATAAAAAAGTTTCATTTTATCAGAATATAGGCTCATTAAATTATTTTTTAAGTGGGTTAAGTTTCAAATTATAAGAATAATGGCTCGTTAAATTTTTTATTTAATTGGAATAAAAAAAATTAACCTTTTAAAAATTTGTTAAGTTTTTTTTTTTTGCTAGACGTAAGAGACAATTAAGAGCATACCCACTTTTAAAGTACTCTAACTTAAAAATACAATTGTTGAGGAGTTTCGGCTTTGTTTCAATCTTTGAGTTCAATGTTACATGGGTGGAACTTTTTGACCTAGGTGTTTTATTTATTTAACTCATAATTTGTCTGTTTTTTAAATATTTCTTTTATTACCCAAAGGAAATTTTAAAATATGGGCAACTAATTTTTCAATTTTGTTGGGTTAATAAAAACTAATTTTTAAGAATTAAAATATGAATTCATTAATTTTATGTTTAATTGTGCCTGTAAAAAACATTGAAATTACCAGAGTATTGGTCCATTAATTTTTTTTGCTTTTTTGGGGCATGGAAAATAATATTAATGAATGACGATTATAATATTTAGATATATGAGACGAATGACGGATATAACAACTAGAGTTAGGTATTTTAGGTACCTCGCTCACAATTTATTTTTTTTAAATTTCTTAAATTAAAAAAAAAATTTAGCAAAATTTTTAATCTAAGTTGAGCTAATAAAAAAGTTTCATTTTATCAGAATATAGGCTCATTAAATTTTTTTTAAGTGGGTTAAGTTTCAAATTATAAGAATAATGGCTCATTAAATTATTTATTTAATTGGAATAATAAAAAAATAACCTTTTTAAATTTTGTTAAGGTTTTTTTTTTTTTTTAGCTAGACATAAGGGACAATTAAGAGCATACCCACATTTAAAGTACTCTAAATTAAAAATAAAATTATTGTGGAGTTTCGACTTTGTTTCAATCTTTGAGTTCAATGTTAAACGGATGCAACTTTTAGATCTTGGTGTTTTATTTATTTAACTCACAATTTCTGTGTTTTTTTAAATATTTTTTTATAAGGAAAATTTAAAAATATGGGCAACTAATTTTTCAATTTTGTTAGGTTAATAAAAACTAATTTTTAAGAATTAAAATATGAATTCATTAATTTTTTGTACAATTGAGCCAATAAAAAACTTTGAAATTACTAAAATATTGGTCCAATAAATTTTTGCTCTTTTGGGCCATGGAAAAAAATATTAATCAATGATGATTATAGCATTTAGATATATGAGACGAATGACGGATATAACAACTAGACTTAGTTATTTTATGTACCTCACTCACAATTTAATTTTTTTTAAATTCTTAAATTAAAAAAGATATTCAGCAACAAATTTTTAATCTAAGTTGAGCTAATAAAAAAGTTTCATTTTATTAAAATATAGGCTCATTAAATTTTTTATTTAATTGGAATAATAAAAAAATAACATTTTTAAATTTTGTTAAGGTTTTTTTTTTAGCTAGACATAAGAGACAATTAAGAGCATACCCACATTTAATATACTCTAAATTAAAAATAAAATTGTTGAGGAGTTTCGACTTTGTTTCAATCTTTGAGTTCAAAGTTAAACTAATGCAACTTTTACACCTAGGTGTTTTATTTACTTAACTCACTATTTCTCTGTGTTTTAAATATTTTTTTATTACCCAAAGGAAAATTTAAAAATATGGGCAACTAATTTTTCAATTTTGTTAGGTTAATAAAAACTAATTTTTAAGAATTAAAATATGAATTTATTAATTTTTTGTTTAATTGAGTCGATAAAAAACTTTGAAATTACTAGAATATTGGTCCATTAATTTTTTTGCTTTTTTGGGCCATGGAAGAAAATATTAATCAATGACGATTACAACATTTAGATATATGAGGCGAATGACGGATATAACAACTAGACTTTGGTATTTTATGTACCTCGCTCACAATTTAATTTTTTTTTAAATTCTTAAAGTAAAAAAAAATTCAACAACCAATTTTTAATCTAAGTTGAGCTAATAAAAAAGTTTTATTTTATTAGAATATAGGCTCATTAATTTTTTTTTAACTGGGTTAAGTTTCAAATTAGAAGAATAATGGCTCATTAAATTTTTTATTTAATTGGAATAGTAAAAAAATAACATTTTTAAATTTTGTTAAGGTTTTTTTTTACCTAGACATAAGGGACAATTAAGAGCATATCCACATTTAATATACTCTAAATTAAAAATAAAATTGTTGAGGAGTTTCGACTTTGTTTCAATCTTTGAGTTCAAAGTTAAACTGATGCAACTTTTAGACCTAGGTGTTTTATTTATTTAACTCACAATTTCTGTATTTTTTAAATGCTTTTTTGTTACACAAAGGAAAATTTAACAATATGGGCAAGTAATTTTTCAATTTCGTTTGGTTAATAAACACTAATTTTTCAGAATTAAAAAATGAATTCATTACTTTTTTCTTTAATTGAGCCTGTAAAAAACATTGAAATTACTAGCGTATTGGTCCATTAATTTTTTTTGCTTTTTGGGCCATGGAAAAAAATATTAATCAATGAAGATTATAATATTTAGATATATGAGACGAATGACGGATATAACAACTATACTTAGGTATTTTAAGTACCTCGTTCACAATTTAATTTTTTTTAAATACTTAATTTAAAAAAAATTCAGCAACTAATTTTTAATCTAAGTTGAGCTAATAAAAAAGTTTCATTTTATCAGAATATAGGCTCATTAAATTATTTTTTAAGTGGGTTATGTTTCAAATTATAAGAATAATGGCTCATTAAATTTTTTATTTAATTGGAATAAAAAAAATAACCTTTTAAAAATTTGTTAAGTTTTTTTTTTTGCTAGACGTAAGAGACAATTAAGAGCATACCCACTTTTAAAGTACTCTAAATTAAAAATACAATTGTTGAGGAGTTTCGGCTTTGTTTCAATCTTTGAGTTCAATGTTACACGGGTGGAACTTTTTGACCTAGGTGTTTTATTTATTTAACTCATAATTTGTCTGTTTTTTAAATATTTCTTTTATTACCCAAAGGAAAATTTTAAAATATGGGCAACTAATTTTTCAATTTTGTTGGGTTAATAAAAACTAATTTTTAAGAATTAAAATATGAATTCATTAATTTTTTATTTAATTGTGCCTGTAAAAAACATTGAAATTACCAGAGTATTGGTCCATTAATTTTTTTTTGCTTTTTTGGGGCATGGAAAATAATATTAATGAATGACGATTATAATATTTAGATATATGAGACGAATGACGGATATAACAACTAGAGTTAGGTATTTTAGGTACCTCGCTCACAATTTATTTTTTTTTAATTTCATAAATTAAAAAAGAATTTAGCAAAATTTTTAATCTAAGTTGAGCTAATAAAAAAGTTTCATTTTATTAGAATATAGGCTCATTAAATTTTTTTTAAGTGGGTTAAGTTTCAAATTATAATAATAATGGCTCATTAAATTTTTTATTTAATTGGAATAATAAAAAAATAACCTTTTTAAATTTTGTTAAGGTTTTTTTTTTTTAGCTAGACATAAGGGACAATTAAGAGCATACCCACATTTAAAGTACTCTAAATTAAAAATAAAATTATTGTGGAGTTTCGACTTTGTTTCAATCTTTGAGTTCAATGTTAAACGGATGCAACTTTTAGATCTTGGTGTTTTATTTATTTAACTCACAATTTCTGTGTTTTTTTAAATATTTTTTTATAAGGAAAATTTAAAAATATGGGCAACTAATTTTTCAATTTTGTTAGGTTAATAAAAACTAATTTTTAAGAATTAAAATATGAATTCATTAATTTTTTGTACAATTGAGCCAAAAAAAAACTTTGAAATTACTAAAATATTGGTCCAATAAATTTTTGCTCTTTTGGGCCATGGAAAAAAATATTAATCAATGATGATTATAATATTTAGATATATGAGACGAATGACGGATATAACAACTAGACTTAGTTATTTTATGTACCTCACTCACAATTTAATTTTTTTTAAATTCTTAAATTAAAAAAGATATTCAGCAACAAATTTTTAATCTAAGTTGAGCTAATAAAAAAGTTTCATTTTATTAAAATATAGGCTCATTAAATTTTTTATTTAATTGGAATAATAAAAAAATAACATTTTTAAATTTTGTTAAGGTTTTTTTTTTTAGCTAGACATAAGAGACAATTAAGAGCATACCCACATTTAATATACTCTAAATTAAAAATAAAATTGTTGAGGAGTTTCGACTTTGTTTCAATCTTTGAGTTCAAAGTTAAACTAATGCAACTTTTAGACCTAGGTGTTTTATTAATTTAACTCACAATTTCTGTGTGTTTTAAATATTTTTTTATTACCCAAAGGAAAATTTAAAAATATGGGCAACTAATTTTTCAATTTTGTTAGGTTAATAAAAACTAATTTTTAAGAATTAAATTATGAATTCATTAATTTTTTGTTTAATTGAGTCGATAAAAAACTTTGAAATTACTAGAATATTGGTCCATTAATTTTTTTGCTTTTTTGGGCCATGGAAGAAAATATTAATCAATGACGATTACAACATTTAGATATATGCGGCGAATGATAGATATAACAACTAGACTTAGGTATTTTATGTACCTCGCTCACAATTTAATTTTTTTAAATTCTTAAATTAAAAAAAATTCAGCAACCAATTTTTAATCTAAGTTGAGCTAATAAAAAAGTTTCATTTTATTAGAATATAGGCTCATTAATTTTTTTTTGTGGGTTAATTTTCAAATTATAAGAATAATGTCTCATTAAATTTTTATTTAATTGGAAAAATAAAAAAATAACCTTTTTAAATTTTGTTATGGTTTTTTTTTTTAGCTAGACATAAGAGACAATTAAGAGCATACCACATTTAAAGTACTCTAAATTAGAAATAAAATTGTTGAGGAGTTTCAGCCTTTTTTCAGTCTTTGAGTTCAATGTTAAACGGATGCAACTTTTGGACCTAGGTGTTTTATTTATTTAATTTTAAATATTTTTTTATTACCCAAAGGAAATTTTAAAAACATGGGAAAATAATTTTTCAATTTTGTTAGGTTAATAAAAACTAATTTTTAAGAATTAAAAAATGAATTCATTAATTTTTTGTTTAATTGAGCCTGTAAAAAACATTGAAATTACAAGCGTGTTGTGTTGGTCCATTAATTTTTTTTTGCTTATTGGGCCATGGAAAAAAATATTAATCAATGACAATTATAACATTTAGATATATGAGACGAATGATGGATATAACAACTAGACTTAGTTATTTTATGTACCTCACTCGCAATTTAATTTTTTTTAAATTCTTAAATTAAAAAAAAAATTCAGCAACAAATTTTTAATCTAAGTTGAGCTAATAAAAAAGTTTCATTTTATTAAAATATAGGCTCATTAAAAATTTTTTTTATGTGGGTTAAGTCTTTAATTATAAGAATAATGGCTCATTAAATTTTTTATTTAATTGGAATAATAAAAAAATAACCTTTTTAAATTTTGTTAAGGTTTTTTTTTTAGCTAGACATAAGGGACAATTAAGAGCATACCCATATTTAAAGTACTCTAAATTAAAAATAAAATTATTGTGGAGTTTCGACTTTGTTTCAATCTTTGAGTTCAAGGTTAAACGGATGCAACTTTTAGACCTTGGTATTTTATTTATTTAACTCACAATTTCTGTGTTTTTTAAATATTTTTTTATAAGGAAAATTTAAAAATATGGGCAACTAATTTTTCAATTTTGTTAGGTTAATAAAAACTAATTTTTAGGAATTAAAATATGAATTCATTAATTTTTTGTACAATTGAGCCAATAAAAAACTTTGAAATTACTAAAATATTGGTCCAATAAATTTTTGCTCTTTTGGGCCATGGAAAAAAATATTAATCAATGACGATTATAACATTTAGATATATGAGACGAATGACGGATATAACAACTAGACTTAGTTATTTTATGTACCTCACTCACAATTTATTTTTTTTTTAAATTCTTAAATTAAAAAAGATATTTAGCAACAAATTTTTATTCTAAGTTGAGCAAATAAAAAAGTTTCATTTTATTAAAATAAAGGCTCATTAAATTTTCTATTTTATTGGAATAATAAAAAAATAACATTTTTAAATTTTGTGAAGTGTTCTTTTTAGCTAGACATAAGAGACAATTAAGAGCATACCCACATTTAATATACTCTAAATTAAAAATAAAATTGTTGAGGAGTTTCGGCTTTGTTTCAATCTTTGAGTTCAAAGTTAAACTGATGCAACTTTTAGACCTAGGTGTTTTATTTATTTAACTCACAATTTCTGTGTGTTTTAAATATTTTTTTATTACCCAAAGGAAAATTTAAAAATATGGGCAACTAATTTTTCAATTTTGTTAGGTTAATAAAATCTAATTTTTAAGAATTAAAATATGAATTCATTAATTTTTTGTTTAATTGAGTCGATAAAAAACTTTGAAATTACTAGAATATTGGTCCATTAATTTTTTTTGCTTTTTTGGGCCGTGGAAGAAAATATTAATCAATGACGATTACAACATTTAGATATATGCGGTGAATGACGGATATAACAACTAGACTTAGGTATTTTATATACCCCGCTCACAATTTAATTTTTTTAAATTCTTAAATTAAAAAAAAATTCAGTAACCAATTTTTAATCTAAGTTGAGCTATTAAAAAAGTTTTATTTTTTTAGAATATAGGCTCATTAATTTTTTTTTAACTGGGTTAAGTTTCAAATTATAAGAATAATGGCTCATTAAATTTTTTATTTAATTGGAATAATAAAAAAATAACCTTTTTAAATTTTGTTAAGGTTTTTTTTTTTATCTTGACATAAGGGACAATTAAGAGCATACCCACATTTAAAGTACTCTAAATTAAAAATAAAATTTTTGAGGAGTTTCGATTTTGTTTCAATCTTTGAGTTCAATGTTAAACGGATGCAACTTTTAGACCTTGGTGTTTTATTTATTTAACTAACAATTTCTGTGTTTTTTAAATATTCTTTTATAAGGAAAATTTAAAAATATGGGCAACTAATTTTTCAATTTTGTTAGGTCAATTAAAGCTAATTTTTAAGATTTAAAATATGAATTCATTAATTTTTTGTTTAATTGAGCCGGTAAAAAACTTTGAAATTACTCGAGTATTTTGTTATGGTTTTTTTTTTGCTAGACATAAGACACAATTAAGAGCATACCCACATTTAAAGTACTCTAAATTAAAAATAAAATTATTGAAGAGTTTCAACTTTGTTTCAATCTTTGAGTTCAATGTTAAACGGATGCAACTTTTAAACCTAGGTGTTTTATTTATTTAACTCACAATTTCTGTATTTTAAAAATTTTTTTTATTAGCCAAAGGAAAATTTAAAAATACGGGCAACAAATTTTTCAATTTTGTTAGGTTAATAAAAACTAATTTTTAAGAATTAAAATATGAATTCATTAATTTTTTGTTTAATTGAGTCGATAAAAAACTTTGAAATTACTAGATTATTGGTCTATTAACTTTTTTGCTTTTTTGGGCCATGGAAAAAAATATTAATCAATGACGATTATAACATTTAGATATATGAGGCGAATGACAGATATAACAACTAGACTTAGTTATTTTATGTACCTCACTCACAATTTAATTTTTTTTTAAAATTCTTAAATGAAAAAAGATATTCAGCAACAAATTTTTAATCTAAGTTGAGCTAATAAAAAAGTTTCATTTTATTAAAATATAGGCTCATTAATTTTTTTTATGTGGGTTAAGTTTCAAATTATAAGAATAATAGCTCATTAAATTTTTTATTTAATTGGAATAATAAAAAAATAACATTTTTAAATTTTGCTAAGGTTTTTTTTTTTTAGCTAGACATAAGGGACAATTAAGAGCATACCCACATTTAATATACTCTAAATTAAAAATAAAATTGTTGAGGAGTTTTGACTTTGTTTCAATCTTTGAGTTCAAAGTTAAACTGATGCAACTTTTAGACCTAGGTGTTTTATTTATTTAATCACAATTTCTGTGTGTTTTAAATATTTTTTTATTACCCAAAGGAAAATTTAAAAATATGGGCAACTAATTTTTCAATTTTGTTAGGTTAATAAAAAATAATTTTTAAGAATTAAAATATGAATTTATTAATTTTTTGTTTAATTGAGTCGATAAAAAACTTTGAAATTACTGGAATATTGGTCCATTAATTTTTTGCTCTTTTGGGCCATGGAAAAAAATATTAATCAATGACGATTACAACATTTAGATATATGAGGCGAATGACGGATATAACAACTAGACTTTAGTATTTTATGTACCTCGCTCACAATTTAATTTTTTTTTAAATTCTTAAAGTAAAAAAAAATTCAACAACCAATTTTTAATCTAAGTTGAGCTAATAAAAAAGTTTTATTTTATTAGAATATAGGCTCATTAAATTTTTTTTTAACTGGGTTAAGTTTCAAATTATAAGAATAATGGCTCATTAAATTTTTTATTTAATTGGAATAGTAAAAAAATAACATTTTTAAATTTTGTTAAGTTTTTTTTTTTACCTTGACATAAGGGACAATTAAGAGCATAGCCACATTTAATATACTCTCAATTAAAAATAAAATTGTTGAGGAGTTTCGACTTTGTTTCAATCTTTGAGTTCAAAGTTAAACTGATGCAACTTTTAGACCTAGGTGTTTTATTTATTTAACTCACAATTTTCGTGTTTTTTAAATGCTTTTTTATTACACAAAGGAAAATTTAACAATATGGGCAAGTAATTTTTCAATTTCATTTGGTTAATAAACACTAGTTTTTAAGAATTAAAAAATGAATTCATTACTTTTTTCTTTAATTGAGCCTGTAAAAAACATTGAAATTAGTAGCGTATTGGTACATTAATTTTTTTTGCTTTTTGGGCCATGGAAAAAAATATTAATCAATAACGATTATAATATTTAGATATATGAGACGAATGACGGATATAACAACTATACTTAGGTATTTTATGTACCTCGCTCACAATTTAATTTTTTTTAAATACTTAATTTAAAAAGAAATTTAGCAACTAATTTTTAATCTAAGTTGAGCTAATAAAAAAGTTTCATTTTATCAGAATATATGCTCATTAAATTATTTTTTAAGTGGGTTAAGTTTCAAATTATAAGAATAATGGCTCATTAAATTTTTTATTTAATTGGAATAAAGAAAATAACCTTTTAAAAATTTGTTAAGTTTTTTTTTTTTGCTAGACATAAGAGACAATTAAGAGCATACCCACTTTTAAAGTACTCTAAATTAAAAATACAATTGTTGAGGAGTTTCGGCTTTGTTTCAATCTTTGAGTTCAATGTTACACGGGTGGAACTTTTTGACCTAGGTGTTTTATTTATTTAACTCATAATTTGTCTGTTTTTTAAATATTTCTTTTATTACCCAAAGGAAATTTTTAAAAAATGGGCAACTAATTTTTCAATTTTGTTGGGTTAATAAAAACTAATTTTTAAGAATTAAAATATGAATTCATTAATTTTTTGTTTAATTGTGCCTGTAAAAAACATTGAAATTACCAGAGTATTGGTCCATTAATTTTTTTTGCTTTTTTGGGGCATGGAAAATAATATTAATGAATGACGATTATAATATTTAGATATATGAGACGAATGACGGATATAACAACTAGAGTTAGGTATTTTAGGTACCTCGCTCACAATTTATTTTTTTTAAATTTCTTAAATTAAAAAAAAATTTAGCAAAATTTTTAATCTAAGTTGAGCTAATAAAAAAGTTTCATTTTATTAGAATATAGGCTCATTAAATTTTTTTTAAGTGGGTTAAGTTTCAAATTATAAGAATAATGGCTCATTAAATTTTTTATTTAATTGGAATAATAAAAAAAATAACCTTTTTAAATTTTGTTAAGTTTTTTTTTTTTTTAGCTAGACATAAGGAACAATTAAGAGCATACCCATATTTAAAGTACTCTAAATTAAAAATAAAATTATTGTGGAGTTTCGACTTTGTTTCAATCTTTGAGTTCAATGTTAAACGGATGCAACTTTTAGACCTTGGTATTTTATTTATTTTACTCACAATTTCTGTGTTTTTTAAATATTTTTTTATAAGGAAAATTTAAAAATATGGGCAACTAATTTTTCAATTTTGTTAGGTTAATAAAAACTAATTTTTAAGAATTAAAATATGAATTCATTAATTTTTTGTACAATTGAGCCAATAAAAAACTTTGAAATTACTAAAATATTGGTCCAATAAATTTTTGCTCTTTTGGGCCATGGAAAAAAAATATTAATCAATGACGATTATAACATTTAGATATATGAGACGAATGACGGATATAACAACTAGACTTAGTTATTTTATGTACGTCACTCACAATTTAATTTTTTTTAAATTCTTAAATTAAAAAAGATATTCAGCAACAAATTTTTAATCTAAGTTGAGCTAATAAAAAAGTTTCATTTTATTAAAATATAGGCTCATTAAATTTTTTATTTAATTGGAATAATAAAAAAATAACATTTTTAAATTTTGTTAAGGTTTTTTTTTTTAGCTAGACATAAGAGACAATTAAGAGCATACCCACATTTAATATACTCTAAATTAAAAATAAAATTATTGTGGAGTTTCGACTTTGTTTCAATCTTTGAGTTCAATGTTAAACGGATGCAACTTTTAGACCTTGGTGTTTTATTTATTTAACTCACAATTTCTGTGTTTTTTAAATATTTTTTTATTACCCAAAGGAAAATTTAAAAATATGGGCAACTAATTTTTCAATTTTGTTAGGTTAATAAAAACTAATTTTTAAGAATTAAAATATGAATTCATTAATTTTTTGTGCAATTGAGCCAATAAAAAACTTTGAAATTACTAAAATATTGGTCCAATAAATTTTTGCTCTTTTGGGCCATGGAAAAAAATATTAATCAATGACGATTATAACATTTAGATATATGAGACGAATGACGGATATAACAACTAGACTTAGGTATTTTATGTGCCTCGCTCACAATTTAATTTTTTTTTAAATTCTTAAATTAAAAAAAAAAAATTCAACAATCAATTTTTAATCTAAGTTGAGCTAATAAAAAAGTTTTATTTTATTAGAATATAGGCTCATTAATTTTTTTTTAACTAGGTTAAGTCTCAAATTATCAAAATATTGGCTCATTAAATTTTTTATTTAATTGGAATAATAAAAAAATAACCTTTATAAATTTTGTTAATGTTTTTTTTTTTTAGCTAGACATAAGGGACAATTAAGTGTATGTCCACATTTAAAGTACTCTAAATTAAAAATAAAATTATTGAGGAGTTTCGACTTTGTTTTAATCTTTGAGTTCAATGTTAAACGGATGCAACTTTTAGACCTTGGTGCTTCATTTATTTAACTCACAATTTCTGTGTTTTTTAAATATTTTTTATAAGGAAAATTTAAAAATATGGGCAACTAATTTTTCAATTTTGTTAGGATAAAAAAGCTAATTTTTAAGAATTAAAATATGAATTCATTAATTTTTTGTTTAATTGAGCCGGTAAAAAACTTCGAAATTACTCGAGTATTTTTTTATGGTTTTTTTTTTGGCTAGACATAAGACACAATTAAGAGTATACCCACATTTAAAGTACTCTAAATTAAAAATAAAATTATTGAAGAGTTTCAACTTTATTTCAATCTTTGTGTTCAATGTTAAATGGATGCAACTATTAATCCTAGGTGTTTTATTTATTTAACTCACAATTTCTGTATTTTTAAAATTTTTTTTATTACTCAAAGGAAAATTTTAAAAATACGGGCAACTAATTTCTCAATTTTGTTAGGTTAATAAAAACTAATTTTCAAGAATTAAAATATGAATTCATTAATTTTTTGTTTAATTGTGTCGATAAAAAACTTTAAAATTACTAGAATATTGGTCCATTAACTTTTTTGCTTTTTTGGGACATGGAAAAAAATATTAGTCAATGAAGATTATAACATTTAGATATATGAGGCGAATGACAGATATAACAACTAGACTTAGGTATTTTATGTACCTCGTTCACAATTTAATTTTTTTAAATTCTTAAATTAAAAAAAATTCAGCAACCAATTTTTAATCTAAGTTGAGCTAATAAAAAAGTTTCATTTTATTAGAATATAGGCTCATTAATTTTTTTTTTGTGGGTTAATTATAAGAATAATGTCTCATTAAATTTTTATTTAATTGGAATAATAAAAAAATAACCTTTTTAAATTTTGTTATGGTTTTTTTTTTTTAGCTAGACATAAGAGACAATTAAGAGCATACCACATTTAAAGTACTCTAAATTAGAAATAAAATTGTTGAGGAGTTTCAGCTTTTTTTCAGTCTTTGAGTTCAATGTTAAACGGATGCAACTTTTGGACCTAGGTGTTTTATTTATTTAATTTTAAATATTTTTTTTATTACCCAAAGGAAAATTTAAAATATGGGCAACTAATTTTTCAATTTTTTTAGGTTAATAAAAACTAATTTTTGGGAATTAAAACATGAATTCATTAATTTTTTGTTTAATTGAGCCTGTAAAAAGCATTGAAATTACTAGCGTATTGGTCCATTAATTTTATTTGCTCTTTTGGGGCATGAAAGAAAATATTAATCAATGACGATTACAACATTTAGATATATGCGGCGAATGACGGATATAACAACTAGACTTAGGTATTTTATAAACCTCGCTCACAATTTAATTTTTTTAAATTCTTAAATTAAAAAAAAAATTCAGCAACCAATTTTTAATCTAAGTTGAGCTAGTAAAAAAGTTTCATTTTATTAGAATATAGGCTCATTAATTTTTTTTTTTGGTTAATTTTCAAATTATAAGAATAATGTCTCATTAAAATTTTATTTAATTGGAATAATAAAAAAATAACCTTTTTAAATTTTGTTATGGTTTTTTTTTTAGCTAGACATAAGAGACAATTAAGAGCATACCACATTTAAAGTACTCTAAATTAGAAATAAAATTGTTGAGGAGTTTCAGCTTTTTTTCAGTCTTTGAGTTCAATGTTAAACGGATGCAACTTTTGGACCTAGGTGTTTTATTTATTTAATTTTAAATATTTTTTTTATTACCCAAAGGAAAATTTAAAATATGGGCAACTAATTTTTCAATTTTTTTAGGTTAATAAAAACTAATTTTTAGGAATTAAAACATGAATTCATTAATTTTTTGTTTAATTGAGCCTGTAAAAAGCATTGAAATTACTAGCGTATTGGTCCATTAATTTTATTTGCTCTTTTGGGCCATGGAAAAAAATATTAATCAATGACGATTATAACATTTAGATATATGAGACGAATGATGGATATAACAACTAGACTTAGTTATTTTATGTACCTCACTCACATTTTTAGTTTTTTTAAATTCTTAAATTAAAAAAGATATTTAGCAACAAATTTTTAATCTAAGTTGAGCTATTAAAAAAGTTTCATTTTATTAGAATACAGGCTCATTAATTTTTTTTTTTTGTGGGTTAATTTTCAAATTATAAGAATAATATCTCATTAAATTTTTATTTAATTGGAATAATAAAAAAAATAACCTTTTTAAATTTTGTTAAGGTTTTTATTTTTTTTTAGCTAGACAAAAGAGATAATTACGAGCATACCCACATTCAAAGTGCTCTAAATTAAAAATAAAATTATTCAGGAGTTTCGACTTTTTTTCAGTCTTTAAGTTCAATCTTAAACGGATGCAACTTTTAGACCTAGGTGTTTTATTTATTTAACTCACAATTTTTGTGTCTTTTAAATATTTCTTTTATTACCCAAAGGAAATTTTAAAAATATGGGCAACTAATTTTTCAATTTTGTTACGTTAATAAAAACTAATTTTTAAGAATTAAAATATGAATTCATTAAGTTTTTGTTTAATTGAGCCTGTAAAAAGCATTGAAATTACTAGCGTATTGGTCCATTAATTTTTTTTGCTCTTTTGGGACATGGACAAAAATATTAATCAATGACGATTATAACATTTAGATATATGAGACGAATGATGGATGTAACAACTAGACTTAGTTATTTTATATACCTCACTCACATTTTAAGTTTTTTTAAATTCTTAAATTAAAAAAGATATTTAGCAACAAATTTTTAATGTAAGTTGAGCGAATAAAAAAGTTTCATTTTATTAAAATATAGGCTCATTAAATTTTCTATTTAATTGGAATAATAAAAAAATAACATTTTTAAATTTTGTTACGTTTTTTTTTTTTTAGCTAGACATAAGAGACAATTAAGAGCATACCCACATTTAATATACTCTAAATTAAAAATAAAATTGTTGAGGAGTTTCGACTTTGTTTCAATCTTTGAGTTCAAAGTTAAACTGATGCAACTTTTAGACCTAGGTATTTTATTTATTTAACTCACAATTTCTATGTGTTTTAAATATTTTTTTATTACCCAAAGGAAAATTTAAAAATATGGGCAACTAATTTTTCAATTTTGTTAGGTTAATAAAAACTAATTTTTAAGAATTAAAATATGAATTCATTAATTTTTTGTTTAATTGAGTCGATAAAAAACTTTGAAATTACTAGAATATTGGTCCATTAATTTTTTTGCTTTTTTGGGCCATGGAAGAAAATATTAATCAATGACGATTACAACATTTAGATATATACGGCGAATGACGAATATAACAACTAGACTTAGGTATTTTATAAACCTCGCTCACAATTTAATTTTTTTAAATTCTTAAATTAAAAAAAAAATTCAGCAACCAATTTTTAATCTAAGTTGAGCTATTAAAAAAGTTTTATTTTATTAGAATATAGGCTCATTAATTTTTTTTTGTGGGTTAATTTTCAAATTAGAAGAATAATATCTCATTAAATTTTTATTCAATTGGAATAATAAAAAAATAACCTTTTTAAATTTTGTTAAGGTTTTTTTTTTTTAGCTAGACAAAAGAGACAATTACGAGCATACCCACATTCAAAGTACTCTAAATTAAAAATAAAATTATTGAGGAGTTTCGACCTTTTTTCAGTCTTTAAGTTCAATGTTAAACGGTTGCAACTTTTAGACCTAGGTGTTTTATTTATTTAACTCACAATTTTTGTGTTTTTTAAATATTTCTTTTATTACCCAAAGGAAATTTTAAAAATATGGGCAACTAATTTTTCAATTTTGTTACGTTAATAAAAACTAATTTTAAGAATTAAAATATGAATTCATTAATTTTTTGTTTAATTGAGTCGATAAAAAACTTTGAAATTACTAGAATATTGGTCCATTAATTTTTTTGCTTTTTTGGGCCATGGAAGAAAATATTAATCAATGACGATTACAACATTTAGATATATGCGGCGAATGACGGATATAACAACTAGACTTAGGTATTTTATAAACCTCGCTCACAATTTAATTTTTTTAAATTCTTAAATTAAAAAAAAAATTCAGCAACCAATTTTTAATCTAAGTTGAGCTAGTAAAAAAGTTTCATTTTATTAGAATATAGGCTCATTAATTTTTTTTTTTGGGTTAATTTTCAAATTATAAGAATAATGTCTCATTAAAATTTTATTTAATTGGAATAATAAAAAAATAACCTTTTTAAATTTTGTTATGGTTTTTTTTTTTAGCTAGACATAAGAGACAATTAAGAGCATACCACATTTAAAGTACTCTAAATTAGAAATAAAATTGTTGAGGAGTTTCAGCTTTTTTTCAGTCTTTGAGTTCAATGTTAAACGGATGCAACTTTTGGACCTAGGTGTTTTATTTATTTAATTTTAAATATTTTTTTTATTACCCAAAGGAAAATTTAAAATATGGGCAACTAATTTTTCAATTTTTTTAGGTTAATAAAAACTAATTTTTGGGAATTAAAACATGAATTCATTAATTTTTTGTTTAATTGAGCCTGTAAAAAGCTTTGAAATTACTAGCGTATTGGTCCATTAAATTTTTTTGCTCTTTTGGGCCATGGAAAAAAATATTAATTAATGACGATTATAATATTTAGATATATGAGACGAATGATGGATATAAAAACTAGACTTAGTAATTTTATGTACCTCACTCACATTTTTAGTTTTTTTAAATTCTTAAATTAAAAAAGATATTTAGCAACAAATTTTTAATCTAAGTTGAGCTATTAAAAAAGTTTCATTTTATTAGAATACAGGCTCATTAATTTTTTTTTGTGGGTTAATTTTCAAATTATAAGAATAATATCTCATTAAATTTTTATTTAATTGGAATACTAAAAAAAATAACCTTTTTAAATTTTGTTAAGGTTTTTTTTTTTTTTAGCTGGACAAAAGAGATAATTACGAGCATACCCACATTCAAAGTACTCTAAATTAAAAATAAAATTATTCAGAAGTTTCGACTTTTTTTCAGTCTTTAAGTTCAATGTTAAACGGATGCAACTTTTAGACCTAGGTGTTTTATTTATTTAACTCACAATTTTTGTGTTTTTTAAATATTTCTTTTATTACCCAAAGGAAATTTTAAAAATATGGGCAACTAATTTTTCAATTTTGTTAGGTTAATAAAAACTAATTTTTAAGAATTAAAAAATGAATTCATTAATTTTTTGTTTAATTGAGCCTGTAAAAAGCTTTGAAATTACTAGCGCATTGGTCCATTATTTTTTTTTGCTCTTTTGGGCCATGGAAAAAAATATTAATCAATGACGATTATAACATTTAGATATATGAGACGAATGATGGATATAACAACTAGACTTAGTTATTTTATGTACCTCACTCACAATTTAATTTTTTTTAAATTCTTAAATTAAAAAAGATATTTAGCAACAAATTTTTAATCTAAGTTGCGCGAATAAAAAAGTTTCATTTTATTAAAATATAGGCTCATTAAATTTTCTATTTAATTGGAATAATAAAATAATAACATTTTTAAATTTTGTTAAGGTTTTTTTTTTTAGCTAGACATAAGAGACAATTAAGACCATACCCACATTTATTATACTCTAAATTAAAAGTAAAATTGTTGAGGAGTTTCGACTTTCTTTCAATCTTTGAGTTCAAAGTTAAACTGATGCAACTTTTAGACATATGTGTTTTATTTATTTAACTCACAATTTCTGTGTGTTTTAAATATTTTTTTATTACCCAAAGGAAAATTTAAAAATATGGGCAACTAATTTTTCAATTTTGTTAGGTTAATAAAAACTAATTTTTAAGAATTAAAATATGAATTCATTAATTTTTTGTTTAATTGAGTCGATAAAAAACTTTGAAATTACTAGAATATTGGTCCATTAATTTTTTTGCTTTTTTGGGCCATGGAAGAAAATATTAATCAATGACGATTACAACATTTAGATATATACGGCGAATAACGAATATAACAACTAGACTTAGGTATTTTATAAACCTCGCTCACAATTTAATTTTTTTTAAATTCTTAAATTAAAAAAAAAAATTCAGCAACCAATTTTTAATCTAAGTTGAGCTATTAAAAAAGTTTTATTTTATTAGAATATAGGCTCATTAATTTTTTTTTGTGGGTTAATTTTCAAATTATAAGAATAATATCTCATTAAATTTTTATTTAATTGGAATAATAAAAAAATAACCTTTTTAAATTTTGTTATGGTTTTTTTTTTAGCTAGACAAAAGAGACAATTACGAGCATACCCACATTCAAAGTACTCTAAATTAAAAATAAAATTATTGAGGAGTTTCGACCTTTTTTCAGTCTTTAAGTTCAATGTTAAACGGTTGCAACTTTTAGACCTAGTTGTTTTATTTTTTTAACTCACAATTTTTGTGTTTTTTAAATATTTCTTTTATTACCCGAAGGAAATTTTAAAAATATGGGCAACTAATTTTTCAATTTTGTTACGTTAATAAAAACTAATTTTAAGAATTAAAATATGAATTCATTAATTTTTTGTTTAATTGAGTCGATAAAAAACTTTGAAATTACTAGAATATTGGTCCATTAATTTTTTTGCTTTTTTGGGCCATGGAAGAAAATATTAATCAATGACGATTACAACATTTAGATATATGCGGCGAATGGCGGATATAACAACTAGACTTAGGTATTTTATAAACCTCGCTCACAATTTAATTTTTTTTAAATTCTTAAATTGAAAAAAAATTCAACAACCAATTTTTAATCTAAGTTGAGCTAGTAAAAAAGTTTCATTTTATTAGAATATAGGCTCATTAATTTTTTTTTTTGGGTTAATTTTCAAATTATAAGAATAATGTCTCATTAAAATTTTATTTAATTGGAATAATAAAAAAATAACCTTTTTAAATTTTGTTATGGTTTTTTTTTTTAGCTAGACATAAGAGACAATTAAGAGCATACCACATTTAAAGTACTCTAAATTAGAAATAAAATTGTTGAGGAGTTTCAGCTTTTTTTCAGTCTTTGAGTTCAATGTTAAACGGAAGCAACTTTTGGACCTAGGTGTTTTATTTATTTAATTTTAAATATTTTTTTTATTACCCAAAGGAAAATTTAAAATATGGGCAACTAATTTTTCAATTTTTTTAGGTTAATAAAAACTAATTTTTAGGAATTAAAACATGAATTCATTAATTTTTTGTTTAATTGAGCCTGTAAAAAACTTTGAAATTACTAGCGTATTGGTCCATTAATTTTTTTGCTTTTTTGGGCCATGGAAGAAAATATTAATCAATGACGATTACAACATTTAGATAAATGAGACGAATGATGGATATAACAACTAGACTTAGTTATTTTATGTACCTCACTCACATTTTTACTTTTTTTAAATTCCTAAATTCAAAAAGATATTTAGCAACAAATTTTTATTCTAAGTTGAGCTATTAAAAAAGTTTCATTTTATTAGAATATAGGCTCATTAATTTTTTTTTGTGGGTTAATTTTCAAATTATAAGAATAATATCTCATTAAATTTTTATTTAATTGGAATAATAAAAAAAATAAACTTTTTAAATTTTGTTAAGGTTTTTTTTTTTTTTTAGCTAGACAAAAGAGATAATTATGAGCATACCCACATTCAAAGTGCTCTAAATTAAAAAAAAAATTATTCAGGAGTTTCGACTTTTTTTCAGTCTTTAAGTTCAATGTTAAACGGATGCAACTTTTAGACCTAGGTGTTTTATTTATTTAACTCACAATTTTTGTGTTTTTCAAATATTTCTTTTATTACCCAAAGGAAATTTTAAAAATATGGGCAACTAATTTTTCAATTTTGTTAGGTTAATAAAAACTAATTTTTAAGAATTAAAAAATGAATTCATTAATTTTTTGTGCAATTGAGCCGATAAAAAACTTTGAAATTACTAGAATATTGGTCCAATAATTTTTTGCTCTTTTGGGCCATGGAAAAAAATATTAATCAATAACGATTATAACATTTAGATATATGAGACGAATGATGGATATAACAACTAGACTTAGTTTTTTTATGTACCTCACTCACAATTTAATATTTTTTAAATTCTTAAAATAAAAAAGATATTCAGCAACAAATTTTTAATCTAAGTTGAGCTAATAAAAAAGTTTCATTTTATTAAAATATAGGCTCATTAAATTTTTTATTTAATTGGAATAATAAAAAAATAACATTTTTAAATTTTGTTAAGGTTTTTTTTTAGCTAGACATAAGAGACAATTAAGAGCATACCCACATTTAATATACTCTAAATTAAAAATAAAATTGTTGAGGAGTTTCGACTTTGTTTCAATCTTTGAGTTCAAAGTTAAACTGATGCAACTTTTAGACTTAGGTATTTTATTTATTTAACTCACAATTTCTATGTGTTTTAAATATTTTTTTATTACCCAAAGGAAAATTTAAAAATATGGGCAACTAATTTTTCAATTTTGTTAGGTTAATAAAAACTAATTTTTAAGAATTAAAATATGAATTCATTAATTTTTTGTTTAATTGAGTCGATAAAAAACTTTGAAATTACTAGAATATTGGTCCATTAATTTTTTTGCTTTTTTGGGCCATGGATGAAAATATTAATCAATGACGATTACAACAATTAGATATATGCGGCGAATGACAGATATAACAACTAGACTTAGGTATTTTATGTACCTCGCTCACAATTTAATTTTTTTAAATTCTTAATTTAAAAAAAAATTCAGCAACAAATTTTTAATCTAAGTTGAGCTAATAAAAAAGTTTCATTTTATTAGAATATAGGCTCATTAAATTTTTTATTTAATTGGAATAATAAAAAAATAACATTTTTAAATTTTGTTAAGGTTTTTTTTTTAGCTAGACATAAGAGACAATTAAGAGCATACCCACATTTAATGTACTCTAAATTAAAAATAAAATTGTTGAGGAGTTTCGACTTTGTTTCAATCTTTGAGTTCAAAGTTAAACTGATGCAACTTTTAGACCTAGGTGTTTTATTAATTTAACTCACAATTTCTGTGTGTTTTAAATATTTTTTTATTACCCGAAGGAAAATTTAAAAATATGGGTAACTAATTTTTCAATTTTGTTAGGTTAATAAAAACCAATTTTTAAGAATTAAAATATGAATTCATTAATTTTTTGTTTAATTGAGTCGATAAAAAACTTTGAAATTACTAGAATATTGGTCCATTAATTTTTTTGCTTTTTTGGGCCATGGAAGAAAATATTAATCAATGACGATTACAACATTTAGATATATGCGGCGAATGACAGATATAACAACTAGACTTAGGTATTTTATGTACCTCGCTCACAATTTAATTTTTTTAAATTTTAAATTTTAAATTCTTAAATTAAAAAAAAATTCAGTAACCAATTGTTAATCTAAGTTGAGCTAGTAAAAAAGTTTCATTTTATTAGAATATAGGCTCATTAATTTTTTTTTTTTGGGTTAATTTTCAAATTATAAGAATAATGTCTCATTAAATTTTTATTTAATTGGAATAATAAAAAAATAACCTTTTTAAATTTTGTTATGGTTTTTTTTTTTAGCTAGACATAAGAGACAATTAAGAGCATACCACATTTAAAGTACTCTAAATTAGAAATAAAATTGTTGAGGAGTTTCAGCTTTTTTTCAGTCTTTGAGTTCAATGTTAAACTGATGCAACTTTTGGACCTAGGTGTTTTATTTATTTAATTTTAAATATTTTTTTATTACCTAAAGGAAAATTTAAAATATGGGCAACTAATTTTTCAATTTTGTTAGGTTAATGAAAACTAATTTTTAGGAATTAAAATATGAATTCATTAATTTTTTGTTTAATTGAGCTTGTAAAAAGCATTGAAATTACTAGCGTATTGGTCCATTAATTTTTTTTGCTCTTTTGGGACATGGACAAAAATATTAATCAATGACGATTATAACATTTAGATATATGAGATGAATGATAGATGTAACAACTAGACTTAGTTATTTTATATACCTCACTCACATTTTAAGTTTTTTTAAATTCTTAAATTAAAAAAGATATTTAGCAACAAATTTTTAATGTAAGTTGAGCGAATAAAAAAGTTTCATTTTATTAAAATATAGGCTCATTAAATTTTCTATTTAATTGGAATAATAAAAAAATAACATTTTTAAATTTTGTTACGTTTTTTTTTTTAGATAGACATAGGAGACAATTAAGAGCATACCCACATTTAATATACTCTAAATTAAAAATAAAATTATTGAGGAGTTTCGACTTTGTTTCAATCTTTGAGTTCAAAGTTAAACTGATGCAACTTTTAGACCTAGGTGTTTTATTTATTTAACTCACAATTTCTGTGTGTTTTAAATATTTTTTTATTACCCAAAGGAAAATTTAAAAATATGGGCAACTAATTTTTCAATTTTGTTAGGTTAATAAAAACTAATTTTTAAGAATTAAAATATGAATTCATTAATTTTTTGTTTAATTGAGTCGATAAAAAACTTTGAAATTACTAGAATATTGGTCCATTAATTTTTTTGCTTTTTTGGGCCATGGAAGAAAATATTAATCAATGACGATTACAACATTTAGATATATGCGGCGAATGACGGATATAACAACTAGACTTAGGTATTTTATAAACCTCGCTCATAATTTAATTTTTTTAAATTCTTAAATTAAAAAAAAATTCAGCAACCAATTTTTAATCTAAGTTGAGCTTGTAACAGCCCGATCCTTCTCCAGTTAGTAATGTCCGCTTTGGCCTATGGGCTCACGGATTTGTCCCTTGGGAGGTTTCATTCCCAAAAGCGCGCTGACCAGGTGAGGAAGGCTCCCACATATATGGCCCAAATCTTTTCTTCCCGTTTCCGATGTGGGACACGAAGTTTCCACCCGGTCGTGCTGGTTGAACAAGCATGTCCCAACCCCATCCCTGGGTCATGACAAGCCCACCAGCTTCCGCCTGGTGCGTCCTCGCACCACACACCGTACTAGAGGGAGTCCAGCTCTGATACCACAAATGTAATGGCCCGGCCCACTAGTGATATTGTCCGCTCTGGGCCAAAGCCCTCACGGTTTTAAAACGCGTCACTAAGAGTTACGAACCACCAACTTATAACCCAGCATCTCTCCCGTGTTTTGTCGATGTGGGATTTGCCTAGGGTGTTACAATCCACCCCCCTTATGGGACTCAGCGTCCTCGCTGAGGTTTGCCCCACCATCGCTCAAGGTTGCACGCGGAGCGGCTCTGATACCAAATTGTAACAGCCCGATCCTTCTCCAGTTAGTATTGTCTGCTTTGGCCTATGGGCCAAAGCGGACAATACTAACTGGAGAAGGATCGGGCTGTTACAGAGCTATTAAAAAAGTTTTATTTTATTAGAATATAGGCTCATTAATTTTTTTTTTGTGGGTTAATTTTCAAATTATAAGAATAATATCTCATTAAATTTTTATTTAATTGGAATAATAAAAAAATAACCTTTTTAAATTTTGTTAAGGTTTTTTTTTTTTTAGCTAGACAAAAGAGACAATTACGAGCATACCCACATTCAAAGTACTCTAAATTAAAAATAAAATTATTGAGGAGTTTCGACCTTTTTTCAGTCTTTAAGTTCAATGTTAAACGGTTGCAACTTTTAGACCTAGGTGTTTTATTTATTTAACTCGCAATTTTTTTGTTTTTTAAATATTTCTTTTATTACCCAAAGGAAATTTTAAAAATATGGGCAACTAATTTTTCAATTTTGTTACGTTAATAAAAACTAATTTCTAAGAATGAAAAAATGAATTCATTAATTTTTTGTGCAATTGAGCCGATAAAAAACTTTGAAATTACTAGAATATATTGGTCCAATAATTTTTTGCTCTTTTGGGCCAAGGAAAAAAATATTAATCAATGACGATTATAACATTTAGATATATGAGACGAATGATGGATATAAAAACTAGACTTAGTTATTTTATGTACCTCACTCACAATTTAATTTTTTTTAAATTCTTAAATTAAAAAAGATATTCAGCAACAAATTTTTAATCTAAGTTGAGCTAATAAAAAAGTTTCATTTTATTAAAATATAGGCTCATTAAATTTTTTATTTAATTGGAATAATAAAAAAATAACATTTTTAAATTTTGTTAAGGTTTTTTTTTTAGCTAGACATAAGAGACAAATAAGAGCATACCCACATTTAATATGCTCTAAATTAAAAATAAAATTGTTGAGGAGTTTCGACTTTGTTTCAATCTTTGAGTTCAAAGTTAAACTGATGCAACTTTTAGACCTAAGTGTTTTATTAATTTAACTCACAATTTCTGTGTGTTTTAAATATTTTTTTATTACCCAAAGGAAAATTTAAAAATATGGGCAACTAATTTTTCAATTTTGTTAGGTTAATAAAAACTAATTTTTAAGAATTAAAATATGAATTCATTAATTTTTTGTTTAATTGAGTCGATAAAAAACTTTGAAATTACTAGAATATTGGTCCATTAATTTTTTTGCTTTTTTGGGCCATGGAAGAAAATATTAATCAATGACGATTACAACATTTAGATATATGCGGTGAATGACAGATATAACAACTAGACTTAGGTATTTTATGTACCTCACTCACAATTTAATTTTTTTAAATTCTTAAATTAAAAAAAAATTCAGCAACCAATTTTTAATCTAAGTTGAGCTAGTAAAAAAGTTTCATTTTATTAGAATATAGGCTCATTAATTTTTTTTTGGGTTAATTTTCAAATTATAAGAATAATGTCTCATTAAATTTTTATTTAATTGGAATAATAAAAAAATAACCTTTTTAAATTTTGTTATGGTTTTTTTGTTAGCTAGACATAAGAGACAAATAAGAGCATACCACATTTAAAGTACTCTAAATTAGAAATAAAATTGTTGAGGAGTTTCAGCTTTTTTTCAGTCTTTGAGTTCAATGTTAAACGGATGCAACTTTTGGACCTAGGTGTTTTATTTATTTAATTTTAAATATTTTTTTTATTACCCAAAGGAAAATTTAAAATATGGGCAACTAATTTTTCAATTTTTTTAGGTTAATAAAAACTAATTTTTAGGAATTAAAACATGAATTCATTAATTTTTTGTTTAATTGAGCCTGTAAAAAGCATTGAAATTACTAGCGTATTGGTCCATTAATTTTTTTTGCTCTTTTGCGCCATGGAAAAAAATATTAAACAATGACGATTATCACATTTAGATATATGAGACGAATGATGGATATAACAATTAGACTTAGTTATTTTATGTACCTCACTCACATTTTTAGTTTATTTAAATTCTTAAATTAAAAAAGATATTTAGCAACAAATTTTTAATCTAAGTTGAGCTATTAAAAAAGTTTCATTTTATTAGAATACAGGCTCATTAATTTTTTTTTTGTGGGTTAATTTTCAAATTATAAGAATAATATCTCATTAAATTTTTATTTAATTGGAATAATAAAAAAATAACCTTTTTAAATTTTGTTAAGGTTTTTTTTTTTTTTTAGCTAGACAAAAGAGATAATTACGAGCATACCCACATTCAAAGTACTCTAAATTAAAAATAAAATTATTCAGGAGTTTCGACTTTTTTTCAGTCCTTAAGTTCAATGTTAAACGGATGCAACTTTTAGACATAGGTGTTTTATTTATTTAACTCACAATTTTTGTGTTTTTTAAATATTTCTTTTATTACCCAAAGGAAATTTTAAAAATATGGGCAACTAATTTTTCAATTTTGTTAGGTTAATAAAAACTAATTTTTAAGAATTAAAAAATGAATTCATTAATTTTTTGTGCAATTGAGCCGATAAAAAACTTTGAAATTACTAGAATATTGGTCCAATAATTTTTGGCTCTTTTGGGCCATGGAAAAAATATTAATCAATGACGATTATAACATTTAGATATATGAGACGAATGATTGATATAACAACTAGACTTAGTTATTTTATGTACCTCACTCACAATTTAATTTTTTTTAAATTCTTAAATTAAAAAAGATATTCAGCAACAAATTTTTAATCTAAGTTGAGCTAATAAAAAAGTTTCATTTTATTAAAATATAGGCTCATTAAATTTTTTATTTAATTGGAATAATAAAAAAATAACATTTTTAAATTTTGTTAAGGTTTTTTTTTAGCTAGACAGAAGAGACAATTAAGAGCATACCCACATTTAATATACTCTAAATTAAAAATAAAATTGTTGAGGAGTTTCGACTTTGTTTCAATCTTTGAGTTCAAAGTTTAACTGATGCAACTTTTAGACCTAGGTGTTTTATTAATTTAACTCACAATTTCTGTGTGTTTTAAATATTTTTTTATTACCCAAAGGAAAATTTAAAAATATGGGCAACTAATTTTTCAATTTTGTTAGGTTAATAAAAACTAATTTTCAGGAATTAAAATATGAATTCATTAATTTTTTGTTTAATTGAGTTGATAAAAAACTTTGAAATTACTAGACTATTGGTCCATTAATTTTTTTGCTTTTTTGGGCCATGGAAGAAAATATTAATCAATGACGATTACAACATTTAGATATATGCGGCGAATGACAGATATAACAACTAGACTTAGGTATTTTATGTACCTCGCTCACAATTTAATTTTTTAAATTCTTAAATTAAAAAAAAATTCAGCAACAAATTTTTAATCTAAGTTGAGCTAATAAAAAAGTTTCATTTTACTAAAATATAGGCTCATTAAATTTTTTATTTAATTGGAATAATAAAAAAATAAAATTTTTAAATTTTGTTAAGGTTTTTTTTTAGCTAAACATAAGAGACAATTAAGAGCATACCCACATTTAATATACTCTAAATTAAAAATAAAATTGTTGAGGAGTTTCGACTTTGTTTCAATCTTTGAGTTCAAAGTTTAACTGATGCAACTTTTAGACCTAGGTGTTTTATTAATTTAACTCACAATTTCTGTGTGTTTTAAATATTTTTTTATTACCCAAAGGAAAATTTAAAAATATGGGCAACTAATTTTTCAATTTTGTTAGGTTAATAAAAACTAATTTTCAGAAATTAAAATATGAATTCATTAATTTTTCCTTTAATTGAGTTGATAAAAAACTTTGAAATTACTAGAATATTGGTCCATTAATTTTTTTGCTTTTTTGGGCCATGGAAGAAAATATTAATCAATGACGATTACAACATTTAGATATATGCGGCGAATGACAGATATAACAACTAGACTTAGGTATTTTATGTACCTCGCTCACAATTTAATTTTTTAAATTCTTAAATTAAAAAAAAATTCAGCAACAAATTTTTAATCTAAGTTGAGCTAATAAAAAAGTTTCATTTTACTAAAATATAGGCTCATTAAATTTTTTATTTAATTGGAATAATAAAAAAATAAAATTTTTAAATTTTGTTAAGGTTTTTTTTTAGCTAAACATAAGAGACAATTAAGAGCATACCCACATTTAATATACTCTAAATTAAAAATAAAATTGTTGAGGAGTTTCGACTTTGTTTCAATCTTTGAGTTCAAAGTTAAAATGATGCAACTTTTAGACCTAGGTGTTTTATTAATTTAACTCACAATTTCTGTGTTTTAAATATTTTTTTATTACCCGAAGGAAAATTTAAAAATATGGGCAACTAATTTTTCAATTTTGTTAGGTTAATAAAAACTAATTTTTAAGAATTAAAATATGAATTCATTAATTTTTTGTTTAATTGAGTCGATAAAAAACTTTGAAATTACTAGAATATTGGTACATTAATTTTTTTGCTTTTTTGGGCCATGGAAGAAAATATTAATCAATGACGATTACAACATTAGGTATATGCGGCGAATGACAGATATAACAACTAGACTTAGGTATTTTATGTACCTCGCTCATAATTTAATTTTTTTAAATTTTAAATTTTAAATTCTTAAATTAAAAAAAAATTCAGTAACCAATTTTTAATCTAAGTTGAGCTAGTAAAAAAGTTTCATTTTATTAGAATATAGGCTCATTAATTTTTTTTTTTTGGGTTAATTTTCAAATTATAAGAATAATGTCTCATTAAATTTTTATTTAATTGGAATAATAAAAAAATAACCTTTTTAAATTTTGTTAAGGTTTTTTTTTTTTAGCTAGACATAAGAGAAAATTAAGAGCATACCACATTTAAAGTACTCTAAATTAGAAATAAAATTGTTGAGGAGTTTCAGCTTTTTTTCAGTCTTTGAGTTCAATGTTAAACGGATGCAACTTTTGGACCTAGGTGTTTTATTTATTTAATTTTATATATTTTTTATTACCTAAAGGAAAATTTAAAATATGGGCAACTAATTTTTCAATTTTGTTAGGTTAATGAAAACTAATTTTTAGGAATTAAAATATGAATTCATTAATTTTTTGTTTAATTGAGCCTGTAAAAAGCATTGAAATTACTAGCGTATTGGTCCACTAATTTTTTTTGCTCTTTTGGGACATGGACAAAAATATTAATCAATGACGATTATAACATTTAGATATATGAGACGAATGATAGATGTAACAACTAGACTTAGTTATTTTATATACCTCACTCACATTTTAAGTTTTTTTAAATTCTTAAATTAAAAAAGATATTTAGCAACAAATTTTTAATGTAAGTTGAGCGAATAAAAAAGTTTCATTTTATTAAAATATAGGCTCATTAAATTTTCAATTTAATTGGAATAATAAAAAAATAACATTTTTAAATTTTGTTACGTTTTTTTTTTTAGCTAGACATAAGAGACAATTAAGAGCATACCCACATTTAATATACTCTAAATTAAAAATAAAATTATTGAGGAGTTTCGACTTTGTTTCAATCTTTGAGTTCAAAATTAAACTGATGCAACTTTTAGACCTAGGTATTTTATTTATTTAACTCACAATTTCTGTGTGTTTTAAATATTTTTTTATTACCCAAAGGAAAATTTAAAAATATGGGCAACTAATTTTTCAATTTTGTTAGGTTAATAAAAACTAATTTTTAAGAATTAAAATATGAATTCATTAATTTTTTGTTTAATTGAGTCGATAAAAAACTTTGAAATTACTAGAATATTGGTCCATTAATTTTTTTGCTTTTTTGGGCCATGGAAGAAAATATTAATCAATGACGATTACAACATTTAGATATATGCGGCGAATGACGGATATAACAACTAGACTTAGGTATTTTATAAACCTCACTCATAATTTAATTTTTTTAAATTCTTAAATTAAAAAAAAAATTCAGCAACCAATTTTTAATCTAAGTTGAGCTATTAAAAAAGTTTTATTTTATTAGAATATAGGCTCATTAATTTTTTTTTTGTGGGTTAATTTTCAAATTATAAGAATAATATCTCATTAAATTTTTATTTAATTGGAATAATAAAAAAATAACCTTTTTAAATTTTGTTAAGGTTTTTTTTTTTAGCTAGACAAAAGAGACAATTACGAGCATACCCACATTCAAAGTACTCTAAATTAAAAATAAAATTATTGAGGAGTTTCGACCTTTTTTCAGTCTTTAAGTTCAATGTTAAACGGTTGCAACTTTTAGACCTAGGTGTTTTATTTATTCAACTCGCAATTTTTTTGTTTTTTAAATATTTCTTTTATTACCCAAAGGAAATTTTAAAAATATGGGCAACTAATTTTTCAATTTTGTTACGTTAATAGAAACTAATTTCTAAGAATGAAAAAATGAATTCATTAATTTTTTGTGCAATTGAGCCGATAAAAAACTTTGAAATTACTAGAATATATTGGTCCAATAATTTTTTGCTCTTTTGGGCCAAGGAAAAAAATATTAATCAATGACAATTATAACATTTAGATATATGAGACGAATGATGGATATAAAAACTAGACTTAGTTATTTTATGTACCTCACTCACAATTTAATTTTTTTTAAATTCTTAAATTAAAAAAGATATTCAGCAACAAATTTTTAATCTAAGTTGAGCTAATAAAAAAGTTTCATTTTATTAAAATATAGGCTCATTAAATTTTTTATTTAATTGGAATAATAAAAAAATAACATTTTTAAATTTTGTTAAGGTTTTTTTTTTAGCTAGACATAAGAGACAAATAAGAGCATACCCACATTTAATATGCTCTAAATTAAAAATAAAATTGTTGAGGAGTTTCGACTTTGTTTTAATCTTTGAGTTCAAAGTTAAACTGATTCAACTTTTAGACCTACGTGTTTTATTAATTTAACTCACAATTTCTGTGTGTTTTAAATTTTTTTTTTATTACCCAAAGGAAAATTTAAAAATATGGGCAACTAATTTTTCAATTTTGTTAGGTTAATAAAAACTAATTTTTAAGAATTAAAATATGAATTCATTAATTTTTTGTTTAATTGAGTCGATAAAAAACTTTGAAATTACTAGAATATTGGTCCATTAATTTTTTTTGCTTTTTTGGGCCATGGAAGAAAATATTAATCAATGACGATTACAACATTTAGATATATGCGGTGAATGACAGATATAACAACTAGACTTAGGTATTTTATGTACCTCGCTCACAATTTATTTTTTTTAAGTTCTTAAATTAAAAAAAAAATTCAGCAACCAATTTTTAATCTAAGTTGAGCTAGTAAAAAAGTTTCATTTTATTAGAATATAGGCTCATTAATTTTTTTTTTGGGTTAATTTTCAAATTATAAGAATAATGTCTCATTAAATTTTTATTTAATTGGAATAATAAAAAAATAACCTTTTTAAATTTTGTTATGGTTTTTTTGTTAGCTAGACATAAGAGACAAATAAGTGCATACCACATTTAAAGTACTCTAAATTAGAAATAAAATTGTTGAGGAGTTTCAGCTTTTTTTCAGTCTTTGAGTTCAATGTTAAACGGATGCAACTTTTGGACCTAGGTGTTTTATTTATTTAATTTTAAATATTTTTTTTATTACCCAAAGGAAAATTTAAAATATGGGCAACTAATTTTTCAATTTTTTTAGGTTAATAAAAACTAATTTTTAGGAATTAAAACATGAATTCATTAATTTTTTGTTTAATTGAGCCTGTAAAAAGCATTGAAATTACTAGCGTATTGGTCCATTAATTTTTTTTGCTCTTTTGCGCCATTGAAAAAAATATTAATCAATGACGATTATCACATTTAGATATATGAGACGAATGATGGATATAACAACTAGACTTAGTTATTTTATGTACCTCACTCACATTTTTAGTTTTTTTAAATTCTTAAATTAAAAAAGATATTTATTAACAAATTTTTAATCTAAGTTGAGCTATTAAAAAAGTTTCATTTTATTAGAATACAGGCTCATTAATTTTTTTTTTGTGGGTTAATTTTCAAATTATAAGAATAATATCTCATTAAATTTTTATTTAATTGGAATAATAAAAAAATAACCTTTTTAATTTTTGTTAAGGTTTTTTTTTTTTTTTAGCTAGACAAAAGAGATAATTACGAGCATACCCACATTCAAAGTACTCTAAATTAAAAATAAAATTATTCAGGAGTTTCGACTTTTTTTCAGTCTTTAAGTTCAATGTTAAACGGATGCAACTTTTAGACATAGGTGTTTTATTTATTTAACTCACAATTTTTGTGTTTTTTAAATATTTCTTTTATTACCCAAAGGAAATTTTAAAAATATGGGCAACTAATTTTTTAATTTTGTTACGTTAATAAAAACTAATTTTTAAGAATTAAAAAATGAATTCATTAATTTTTTGTGCAATTGAGCCGATAAAAAACTTTGAAATTACTAGAATATTGGTCCAATAATTTTTGGCTCTTTTGGGCCATTGAAAAAAATATTAATCAATGACGATTATAACATTTAGATATATGAGATGAATGATGGATATAACAACTAGACTTAGTTATTTTATGTACCTCACTCACAATTTAATTTTTTTTAAATTCTTAAATTAAAAAAGATATTCAGCAACAAATTTTTAATCTAAGTTGAGCTAATAAAAAAGTTTCATTTTATTAAAATATAGGCTCATTAAATTTTTTATTTAATTGGAATAATAAAAAAATAACATTTTTAAATTTTGTTAAGGTTTTTTTTTAGCTAGACATAAGAGACAATTAAGAGCATACCCACATTTAATATGCTCTAAATTAAAAATAAAATTGTTGAGGAGTTTCGACTTTGTTTCAATCTTTGAGTTCAAAGTTTAACTGATGCAACTTTTAGACCTAGGTGTTTTATTAATTTAACTCACAATTTCTATGTGTTTTAAATATTTTTTTATTACCCAAAGGGAAATTTAAAAATATGGGCAACTAATTTTTCAATTTTGTTAGGTTAATAAAAACTAATTTTCAGGAATTAAAATATGAATTCATTAATTTTTTGTTTAATTGAGTCGATAAAAAACTTTGAAATTACTAGAATATTGATCCATTAATTTTTTTGCTTTTTTGGGCCATGGAAGAAAATATTAATCAATGACGATTACAACATTTAGATATATGCGGCGAATGACAGATATAACAACTAGACTTAGGTATTTTATGTACCTCGCTCACAATTTAATTTTTTTTAAATTCTTAAATTAAAAAAAAATTCAGCAACAAATTTTTAATCTAAGTTGAGCTAATAAAAAAGTTTCATTTTACTAAAATATAGGCTCATTAAATGTTTTATTTAATTGGAATAATAAAAAAATAACATTTTTAAATTTTGTTAAGGTTTTTTTTTTAGCTAGACATAAGAGACAATTAAGAGCATACCCACATTTAATATACTCTAAATTAAAAATAAAATTGTTGAGGAGTTTCGACTTTGTTTCAATCTTTGAGTTCAAAGTTAAACTGATGCAACTTTTAGACCTAGGTGTTTTATTAATTTAACTCACAATTTCTGTGTGTTTTAAATATTTTTTTATTACCCGAAGGAAAATTTAAAAATATGGGCAACTAATTTTTCAATTTTGTTAGGTTAATAAAAACTAATTTTTAAGAATTAAAATATGAATTCATTAATTTTTTGTTTAATTGAGTCGATAAAAAACTTTGAAATTACTAGAATATTGGTACATTAATTTTTTTGCTTTTTTGGGCCATGGAAGAAAATATTAATCAATGACGATTACGACATTTAGATATATGTGGCGAATGACAGATATAACAACTAGACTTAGGTATTTTATGTACCTCGCTCACAATTTAATTTTTTAAAATTTTAAATTTTAAATTCTTAAATTAAAAAAAAAATTCAGTAACAAATTTTTAATCTAAGTTGAGCTAGTAAAAAAGTATCATTTTATTAGAATATAGGCTCATTAATTTTTTTTTTTGGGTTAATTTTCAAATTATAAGAATAATGTCTCATTAAATTTTTATTTAATTGGAATAATAAAAAAATAACCTTTTTTAATTTTGTTATGGTTTTTTTTTTTTTAGCTAGACATAAGAGACAATTAAGAGCATACCACATTTAAAGTACTCTAAATTAGAAATAAAATTGTTGAGGAGTTTCAGCTTTTTTTCAGTCTTTGAGTTCAATGTTAAACGGATGCAACTTTTGGACCTAGGTGTTTAATTTATTTAATTTTAAATATTTTTTTAATTACCCAAAGGAAAATTTAAAATATGGGCAACTAATTTTTCAATTTTGTTAGGTTAATAAAAACTAATTTTTAGGAATTAAAATATGAATTCATTAATTTTTTGTTTAATTGAGCCTGTAAAAAGCATTGAAATTACTAGCGTATTGGTCCATTAATTTTTTTTTGCTCTTTTGGGCCATGGAAAAAAATATTAATCAATGACGATTATAACATTTAGATATATGAGACGAATGATGGATATAACAACTAGACTTAGTTATTTTATGTACCTCACTCACAATTTAATTTTTTTTTAATTCTTAAATTAAAAAAGATATTCAGCAACGAATTTTTAATCTAAGTTGAGCTATTAAAAAAGTTTCATTTTATTAAAATATAGGCACATTAAATTTTTTTTTTATGTGGGTTAAGTTTCAAATTATAAGAATAATAGCTCATTAAATTTTTTATTTAATTGGAATAATAAAAAAAATAACCTTTTTAAATTTTGTTAAGGCTTTTTTTTTAGCTAGACATAAGAGACAATTTCTGTGTGTTTTATTTATTTAACTCACAATTTCTGTGTGTTTTAAATATTTCTTTTATTACCCAAAGGAAAATTTAAAAATATGGGCAACTAATTTTTCAATTTTATTAGGTTAATAAAAACTAATTTTTAAGAATTAAAAAATGAATTCATTAATTTTTTGTTTAATTGAGCCAATAAAAAACTTTGAAATTACTAGAATATTGGTCCATTAATTTTTTGCTTTTTTGGGCCATGGAAAAAAAATATTAATCAATGACGATTATAACATTTAGATATATGAGACGAATGATAGATATAACTACTATACTTAGTAATTTTATGTACCTCACTCATAATTTAATTTTTTTTAAATTCTTTTATTAAAAAAGATATTCAGCAACAAATTTTTAATCTAAGTTAAGCTAATAAAAAAGTTTCATTTTATTAGAATATAGGCCCATAAAAAATAACCTTTTTAAATTTTGTTATGGTTTTTTTTTTTAGCTAGACATAAGAGACAATTAAGAGCATACCAACATTTAAAGTACTCTAAATTAAAAATAAAATTGTTGAGGAGTTTTGACTTTGTTTCAATTTTTGAGTTCAATGTTAAAAGGATGCAACTTTTAGACCTAGGTATTTTATTTATTTAACTCATAATTTCTGTGTTTTTTTAATATTTTTTTATTACCAAAAAGAAAATTTAAAAACATGGGCAACTAATTTTTCAATTTTGTTAAGTTAATAAAAACTAATTTTTAAGAATTAAAATATGAATTCATTAATTTTTTGTTTAATTGAGCCTGTAAAAAAATTTGAAATTACTAGAGTATTGGTCCAGTAATTTTTTTTGCTTTTTTGGTCCATGGAAAAATATATTAATCAATGACGATTATAAAATTTAGATATATGAGACGAATGACGGGTATAACAACTAGACTTAGGTATTCTATATACCTCGCTCATAATTTAATTTTTTTTAAAATTCTTAAATTAAAAAAAGAAATCAGCAACCAATTTTTAATCTAAGTTGAGCTAATAAAAAAGTTTCATTTTATTAGAATATAGGCTCTTTAAATTTTTTTTTAGGTGGGTTAAGTTTCAAATTATAAGAATAATGGCTCATTAATTTTTTTTATTTAATTGAAATAATAAAAAAAATAACCTTTTTAAATTTTGTTAAGGTTTTTTTTAGCTAGACATAAGAGACAATTAAAAGCATACCCACATTTAAAGTACTCTAAATTAAAAATAAAATTATTGAGGACTTTCGACATTGTTTCATCCTATTGTGGATAGTGATGAGTTGCAAAGGGAAAACATCTTTCATACTAGGTGTGTGGTGAAGGAGAAATTGTGTAGCATGATTATAGATGGGGGTAGTTGTTGCAATGTGGTTAGTTCCTTACTTGTGGAGAAATTAGGATTGCCTACCCTTAAGCATCCTAAACTTTATGGGTTGCAATGGCTAAATGATTGCAACAAAGTGAAGGTAACTAAGCAAGCAGTGGTACCTTTCACTATAGGGAGCTACCATGTGATGTAGTGCCCATTATAGCTACACATATCTTGCTAGGTAGGCCATGGCAGTATGACAGGTATGTGATTCATGATGGGAGGAAGAATCACCACAATTTGAAGAAAGATGGCCGCACACATGCCTTGGTGCCCTTGTCACCATCACAAGCACATGAGGACCAAATGAAAATAAAATAAAATTAAAGTACTCTAAATTAAAAATAAAATTGTTTAGGAGTTTCAACATTGTTTCAATCTTTGAGTTCAATGTTAAACGGACGCAACTTTTAGACCTAAGTGTTTTATTTATTTAACTCAAAATTTCTGTGTTTTTTAAATATTTTTTTATTACCCACAGGAAAATATAAAAAAATGGGCACCTAATTTTTCAATTTTGTTAGGTTAATAAAAACTAATTTTTTTAGAATTAAAATATGAATTCATTAATTTTTTGTTTAATTGAGCCGATAAAAAACTTTGAAATTTCTAGAATATTGGTCCAATAATTTTTTTGCTTTTTTGGGCCATGGAAAAAAATATTAATCAATGACGATTATAACATTAAGATATATGAGACGAATGATGGATATAACAACTAGACTTAGATATTTTATATACCTAGCTCATAATTTAATTCTTTTTAAAATTGTTAAATTAAAAAAAAATTTCAGTGACCAATTTTTAATCTAAGTTGAGCTAATAAAAAAGTTTCATTTTATTAGAATATAGGCTCATTAAATTTTTTTTTAGGTGGGTTAAGTTTCAAATTATAAGAATAATGGCTCATTAAATTTTTTGTTTAATTGGAATAATAAAAAAATAACCTTTTTAAATTTTTTTAAGGTTTTTTTTTAGCTAGACATAAGAGACATTTAAGAGCATACCCACATTTAAAGTACTTTAAATTAGAAATAAAATTGTTGAGGAGTTTCGACTTTGTTTCAATATTTGAGTTCAATGTTAAAGAGATACAACTTTTAGACTTAGGTATTTTATTTACTTAAGCCACAATTTCTGTGTTTTTTAAATATTTTTTTATTACCCAAAGGAAAATTTAAAAATATGGGCAAGTAATTTTTCAAATTTGTTTGGTTAACAAAAAAAAATTTTAAAGAATTAAAATATGAATTTATTAATTTTTTGTTCAATTGAGCCGGTAAAAAACTTTGAAATTACTAGAGTATTGGTCCATTAATTTTTTTTGCTTTTTTGGGATATGGAAAAAAATATTAATCAATGACGATTATAACATTTAGATATAGGAGACGAATGATGGATGTAACAACTAGACTTAGGTATTTATGTACCTCACTCACAATTTAATTTTTTTAAAATTCTTAAATTAAAAAAAAAAATTCAGCAACCAATTTTTAATCTAAGTTGAGTTAATAAAAAAGTTTCATTTAATTAGAATATAGGCTGATTAAAATTTTTTTTAAGTGGGTTACGTTTCAAATTATAAGAATAATGGCTCATTAAATTTTTTATTTAATTGGAATAATAAAAAATAACCTTTTTAAATTTTGTTAAGGTTTTTTTTTAGCTAGACATAAGAGACAATTAAGAGCATACCCACATTTAAAGTACTCTAAACTAAAAATAAAATTGTTAAGGAGTTTCGATTTTGTTTCAATCTTTGAGTTCATTGTTAAACGGATGCAACTTTTAGACCTTGGTGTTTTATTTATTTAACTCACAATTTCTATGTTTTTTAAATATTTCTTTTATTACCCAAAGGAAATTTTTAAAATATGGGCAACTAATTTTTCAATTTTGTTAGGTTAATAAAAACTAATTTTTAAGAATTAAAATATGAATTCATTAATTTTTTGTTTAATTGAACCTGTAAAAAACATTGAAATTACTAGAGTATCGGTCCATTAATTTTTTTTTCTTTTTTGGGCCATGGAAAAAAATATTAATCAATGACGATTATAATATTTAGATATATGAGACGAATTTCGGATATAACAACTAGACTCAGGTATTGTATGTACCTCGCTCACAATTTAATTTTTTTTTAAATTCTTAAATTAAAAAAAAAATTCAGCAACTAATTTTTAATCTAAGTTGAGCTAATTCAAAAGTTTCATTTTATTAGAATATAAGCTCATTAAATTTTTTTTTAAGTGGGTTAAGTTTCATATTATAAGAATAATGGCTCATTAAATTTTTTATTTAATTGGAATAATAAAAAAAAACATTTTAAAAATTTGTTAAGTTTTTTTTTTTGGCTAGACATAAGAGACAATTAAGAACATACCCACATTTAAAGTACCCTAAATTAAAAATACAATTGTTGAGGAGTTTTGGCTTCGTTTCAATCTTTGAGTTCAATGTTACACGGATGCAACTTTTAGACCTAGGTGTTTTTTTTATTTAACTCACAATTTGTGTGTTTTTTAAATATTTCTTTTATTACCCAAAGGAAATTTTTAAAATATGGGCAACTAATTTTTCAATTTTGTTAGGTTAAAAAAAACAAATTTTTAAGAATTAAAAAATGAATTCATTAATTTTTTGTGCAATTGAGTCGATAAAAAACTTTGAAATTACTAGAATATTAGTCCATTAATTTTTTGCCCTTTTGGGCCATGGAAAAAAATATTAATCAATGAAGATTATAACATTTAGATATATGAAATGAATGATGGATATAACAACTAGACTTAGTTATTTTATGTACCTCACTCACAATTTATTTTTTTTTTAAATTCTTAAATTAAAAAAAAAATTCAGCAACCAATTTTTAATCTAAGTTGAGCTAATAAAAAAGTTTCATTTTATTAAAATATAGGATCATTAAATTTATTTTTTTATGTGGGTTAAGTTTCAAATTATAAGAAAAATGGCTCGTTAAATTTTTTATTTAATTGGAATAATAAAAAAATAACCATTTTAAATTTTGTTAAGGTTTTTTTTTTAGCTAGACATAAGAGACTATTAAGAGCATACCCACATTTAAATTACTCTGAATTAAAAATAAAATTGTTCAGGAGTTTCTACTTTGTTTCAATCTTTGAGTTCAATGTTAAACGGAAGCAACTTTTAGACCTTGGTGTTTTATTTATTTAACTCACAATTTCTGTGTTTTTTAAATATTTCTTTTATTACCCAAAGGAAATTTTAAAAATATGGGCAGCTAATTTTTCAATTTTGTTAGGTTAATGAAAACTAATTTTTAAGAATTAAAATATGAATTCATTAATTTTTTGTACAATTGAGCTGATGAAAAACTTTGAAATTACTAGAATATTGGTCCATTAATTTTTTGCTCTTTTGGGCCATGGAAAAAAATATTAATCAATGACGATTATAACATTCAGATATAAGAGGCGAATGACAGATATAACAACTAGAATTAGGTATTTTATGTACCTCGCTCACATTTTAATTTTTTTTAAATTCTTAAATTAAAAAAAATTCAGCAACAAATTTTTAATCTAAGTTGAGCTAATAAAAAAGTTTCATTTTATTAAAATATAGGCTCATTAAATTTTTTTCCTTATGTGGGTTAAGTTTCAAATTATAAAAATAATGGCTCATTAAATTTTTTATTTAATTGGAATTATAAAAAAAAAACCTTTTTAAATTTTGTTAAGGTTTTTTTTTTTTTAGCTAGAAATAAGAGACAATTAAGAGCATTCCCACATTTAAAGTACTCTAAATTAAAAATAAAATTGTTGAGGAGTTACGACATTGTTTCAATCTTTGAGTTCAATGTTAAACGGATGCAACTTTTAGACCTTGGTATTTCGTTTATTTAACTCACAATTTATGTGTTTTTCAAACATTTTTTTATTACCCAATGGAAAATTTAAAAATATGGGCAACTAATTTTTCAATTTTGTTAGGTTAATAAATGCTAGTTTTTAAAAATTAAAAAATTAATTCATTAATTTTTTGTTTTATTGAGCCGGTAAAAAACTTTGAAATTACTAGAGTATTGGTCCCTCAATTTTTTTTTACTTCTTTTGTGCCAGGGAAATATATATTAATCAATGACGATTATAACATTTAGATATATGAGACGAATTACGGATATAACAACTAGACTTAGGTATTTTATATACGTCGCTCACAATTTAATTTTATTTTAAATTCTTAAATTAAAAAAAAATCAACAACCAATTTTTAATCTAAGTTGAGCTAATAAAAAAGTTTCATTTTATTAGAATATAGGCTCATTAAATTTTTTTTAACTGGGTTAAGTTTCAAATTATAAGAATAATGGCTCATTAAATTTTTTATTTAATTGGAATAATAAAAAAATAACCTTTTTCAATTTTGTTAAGGTTTTTTTTTTAGCTAGACATAAGGGACAATTAAGAGCATACCGAGATTTAAAGCACTCTAAATTAAAAATAAAATTGTTGAAGACTTTTGACTTTGTTTCAATATTTGAGTTCAATGTTAAACGGATGCAACTTTTAGACCTTGGTGTTTTATTTATTTAACTCACAATTTCTGTGTTTTTTAAATATTTTTTTATTACGCAAAGGAAATTTTAAAAATATGAACAACTAATTTTTCAATTTTGTTAGGTTAATAAAAACAAATTTTTAAGAATTAAAATATGAATTCATTAATTTTTTGTACAATTGAGCTGATGAAAAACTTTGAAATTACTAGAATATTGGTCCTTTAATTTTTTGCTCTTTTGGGCCACGGAAAAAAATATTAATCAATGACGATTATAACATTCAGATATATGAGGCGAATGACGGATATAACAACTAGACTTAGGTATTTTATGTACCTTGCTCACAATTTAATTTTTTTAAATTCTTAAATTAAAAAAAATTCAGCAACTAATTTTTAATCTAAGTTGAGCTAATAAAAAAGTTTCATTTCATTAGAATATAGGCTCATTAATTTTTTTTTTGTGGGTTAATTTTCAAATTATAAGAATAATATCTCATTAAATTTTTATTTAATTGGAATAATAAAAAAATAACCTTTTTAAATTTTGTTAAGGTTTTTTTTTTTTTTTTTAGCTAGACAAAAGAGATAATTACGAGCATACCCACATTCAAAGTACTCTAAATTAAAAATAAAACTATTCAGGAATTTCGACTTTTTTTCAGTCTTTAAGTTCAATGTTAAACGGATGCAACTTTTAGACTTAGGTGTTTTATTTATTTAACTCACAATTTTTGTGTTTTTTAAATATTTCTTTTATTACCCAAAGGAAATTTTAAAAAAATGGGCAACTAATTTTTCAATTTTGTTACATTAATAAAAACTAATTTTTTAGAATTAAAAAATGAATTCATTAATTTTTTTTGCAATTGAGCCGATAAAAAACTCTGAAATTACTAGAATATTGGTCCAATAATTTTTTGCTCTTTTGGGCCATGGAAAAAAATATTAATCAATGACGATTATAACATTTAGATATATGAGACGAATGATGGATATAACAACTAGACTTAGTTATTTTATGTACCTCACTCACAATTTAATTTTTTTTAAATTCTTAAATTAAAAAAGATATTCAGCAACAAATTTTTAATCTAAGTTGAGCTAATAAAAAAGTTTCATTTTATTAAAATATAGGCTCATTAAATTTTTTATTTAATTGGAATAATAAAAAAATAACATTTTTAAATTTTGTTAAGGTTCTTTTTTAGCTAGACATAAGAGACAATTAAGAGCATACCCACATTTAATATACTCTAAATTAAAAATAAAATTGTTGAGGAGTTTCGACTTTGTTTCAATCTTTGAGTTCAAAGTTAAACTGATACAACTTTTCGACCTAGGTGTTTTATTAATTTAACTCACAATTTCTGTGTGTTTTAAATATTTTTTTATTACCCAAAGGAAAATTTAAAAATATGGGCAACTAATTTTTCAATTTTGTTAGGTTAATAAAAACTAATTTTCAGGAATTAAAATATGAATTCATTAATTTTTCGTTTAATTGAGTCGATAAAAAACTTTGAAATTACTAGAATATTGGTCCATTAATTTTTTTGCTTTTTTGGGCCATGGAAGAAAATATTAATCAATGACGATTACAACATTTAGATATATGCGGTGAATCACAGATATAACAACTAGACTTAGGTATTTTATGTACCTCGCTCACAATTTAATTTTTTTAAATTCTTAAATTAAAAAAAAATTCAGCAACAAATTTTTAATCTAAGTTGAGCTAATAAAAAAGTTTCATTTTACTAAAATATAGGCTCATTAAATTTTTTATTTAATTGGAATAATAAAAAAATAACATTTTTAAATTTTGTTAAGGTTTTTTTTTTAGCTAGACATAAGAGACAATTAAGAGCATACCCACATTTAATATACTCTAAATTAAAAATAAAATTGTTGAGGAGTTTCGACTTTGTTTCAATCTTTGAGTTCAAAGTTAAACTGATGCAACTTTTAGACCTAGGTGTTTTATTAATTTAACTCACAATTTCTGTGTGTTTTAAATATTTTTTTATTACCCGAAGAAAAATTTAAAAATATGGGCAACTAATTTTTCAATTTTGTTAGGTTAATAAAAACTAATTTTTACGAATTAAAATATGAATTCATTAATTTTTTGTTTAATTGAGTCGATAAAAAACTTTGAAATTACTAGAATATTGGTCCATTAATTTTTTTGCTTTTTTGGGCCATGGAAGAAAATATTAATCAATGACGATTACAACATTTAGATATATGTGGCGAATGACAGATATAACAACTAGACTTAGGTATTTTATGTACCTCGCTCACAATTTAATTTTTTTAAATTTTAAATTTTAAATTCTTAAATTAAAAAAAAATTCAGTAACCAATTTTTAATCTAAGTTGAGCTAGTAAAAAAGTTTCATTTTATTAGAATATAGGCTCATTAATTTTTTTTTTGGGTTAATTTTAAAATTATAAGAATAATGTCTCATTAAATTTTTATTTACTTGGAATAATAAAAAAATAACCTTTTTTAATTTTGTTATGGTTTTTTTTTTTAGCTAGACATAAGAGACAATTAAGAGCATACCACATTTAAAGTACTCTAAATTAGAAATAAAATTGTTGAGGAGTTTCAGCTTTTTTTCAGTCTTTGAGTTCAATGTTAAACGGATGCAACTTTTGGACCTAGGTGTTTTATTTATTTAATTTTAAATATTTTTTTATTGCCCAAAGGAAAATTTAAAATATGGGCAACTAATTTTTCAATTTTGTTAGGTTAATGAAAACTAATTTTTAGGAATTAAAATATGAATTCATTAATTTTTTGTTTAATTGTGCCTGTAAAAAGCATTGAAATTACTAGCGTATTGGTCCATTAATTTTTTTTGCTCTTTTGGGACATGGACAAAAATATTAATCAATTACGATTATAACATTTAGATATATGAGACGAATGATGGATGTAACAACTAGACTTAGTTATTTTATATACCTCACTCACATTTTAAGTTTTTTTAAATTCTTAAATTAAAAAAGATATTTAGCAACAAATTTTTAATGTAAGTTGAGCGAGTAAAAAAGTTTCATTTTATTAAAATATAGGCTCATTAAATTTTCCATTTAATTGGAATAATAAAAAAATAACATTTTTAAATTTTTTTACTATTTTTTTTTTAGCTAGACATAAGAGACAATTAAGAGCATACCCACATTTAATATACTCTAAATTAAAAATAAAATTATTGAGGAGTTTCGACTTTGTTTCAATCTTTGCGTTCAAAGTTAAACTGATGCAACTTTTAGACCTAGGTGTTTTATTTATTTAACTCACAATTTCTGTGTGTTTTAAATATTTTTTTATTACCCAAAGGAAAATTTAAAAATATGGGCAACTAATTTTTCAATTTTGTTAGGTTAATAAAAACTAATTTTTAAGAATTAAAATATGAATTCATTAATTTTTTGTTTAATTGAGTCGATAAAAAACTTTGAAATTACTAGAATATTGGTCCATTATTTTTTTTGCTTTTTTGGGCCATGGAAGAAAATATTAATCAACGACGATTACAACATTTAGATATATGCGGCGAATGACGGATATTACAACTAGACTTAGGTATTTTATAAACCTCGCTCATAATTTAATTTTTTTAAATTCTTAAATTAAAAAAAAATTGAGCAACCAATTTTTAATCTAAGTTTAGCTATTAAAAAAGTTTTCTTTTATTAGAATATAGGCTCATTAATTTTTTTTTGTGGGGTAATTTTCAAATTATAAGAATAATATCTCATTAAAATTTTATTTAATTGGAATAATAAAAAATAACCTTTTTAAATTTTGTTAAGGTTTTTTTTTTTTTAGCTAGACAAAAGAGACAATTACGAGCATACCCACATTCAAAGTACTCTAAATTAAAAATAAAATTATTGAGGAGTTTCGACCTTTTTTCAGTCTTTATGTTCAATGTTAAACGGTTGCAACTTTTAGACCTAGGTGTTTTATTTATTTAACTCACAATTTTTGTGTTTTTTAAATATTTCTTTTATTACCCAAAGGAAATTTTAAAAATATGGGCAACTAATTTTTCAATTTTGTTACGTTAATAAAAACTAATTTCTAAGAATTAAAAAATGAATTCATTAATTTTTTGTGCAATTGAGCCGATAAAAAACTTTGAAATTACTAGAATATATTGGTCCAATAATTTTTTGCTCTTTTTGGCCAAGGAAAAAAATATTAATCAATGACGATTATAACATTTAGATATATGAGACGAATGATGGATATAACAACTAGACTTAGTTATTTTATGTACCTCACTCACAATTTAATTTTTTTTAAATTCTTAAATTAAAAAAGATATTCAGCAACAAATTTTTAATCTAAGTTGAGCTAATAAAAAAGTTTCATTTTATTAAAATATAGGCTCATTAAATTTTTTATTTAATTGGAATAATAAAAAAATAACATTTTTAAATTTTGTTAAGGTTTTTTTTTAGCTAGACATAAGAGACAATTAAGAGCATACCCACATTTAATATACTCTAAATTAAAAATAAAATTGTTGAGGAGTTTCGACTTTGTTTCAATCTTTGAGTTCAAAGTTAAACTGATGCAACTTTTAGACCTAGGTGTTTTATTAATTTAACTCACAATTTCTGTGTGTTTTAAATATTTTTTTATTACTCAAAGGAAAATTTAAAAATATGGGCAACTAATTTTTCAATTTTGTTAGGCTAATAAAAACTAATTTTTAAGAATTAAAATATGAATTCATTAATTTTTTGTACAATTGAGCTGATGAAAAACTTTGAAATTACTAGAATATTGGTCCTTTAATTTTTTGCTCTTTTGGGCCATGGAAAAAAATATTAATCAATGACGATTATAACATTTAGATATATGCGGCGAATGACGGATATAACAACTAGACTTAGGTATTTTATATACCTCGCTCACAATTTAATTTTTTTAAATTCTTTAATTAAAAAAAATTCAGCAACCAATTTTTAATCTAAGTTGAGCTATTCAAAAAGTTTTATTTTATTAGAATATAGGCTCATTAATTTTTTTTTTGTGGGTTAATTTTCAAATTATAAGAATAATATCTCATTAAATTTTTATTTAATTGGAATAATAAAAAAATAACCTTTTTAAATTTTGTTAAGGTTTTTTTTTTCTAGACAAAAGAGATAATTACGAGCATACCCACATTCAAAGTACTCTAAATTAAAAATAAAATTATTTAGGAGTTTCGACTTTTTTTCAGTCTTTAAGTTCAATGTTAAACGGATGCAACTTTTAGACCTAGGTGTTTTATTTATTTAACTCACAATTTTTGTGTTTTTCAAATATTTCTTTTATTACCCAAAGGAAATTTTAAAAATATGGGCAACTAATTTTTCAATTTTGTTAGGTTAATAAAAACTAATTTTTAAGAATTAAAAAATGAATTCATTAATTTTTTGTGCAATTGAGCCGATAAAAAACTTTGAAATTACTAGAATATTGGTCCAATAATTTTTTGCTCTTTTGGGCCATGGAAAAAAATATTAATCAATGACGATTATAACATTTAGATATATGAGACGAATGATGGATATAACAACTAGACTTAGTTATTTTATGTACCTCGCTCACAATTTAATTTTTTTTAAATTCTTAAATTAAAAAAGATATTCAGCAACAAATTTTTAAACTAAGTTGAGCTAATAAAAAAGTTTCATTTTATAAAAATATAGGCTCATTAAATTTTTTATTTAATTGGAATAATAAAAAAATAACATTTTTAAATTTTGTTAAGGTTTTTTTTTTAGCTAGACATAAGAGACAATTAAGAGTATGCCCACATTTAATATACTCTAAATTAAAAATAAAATTGTTGAGGAGTTTCGACTTTGTTTCAATCTTTCAGTTCAAAGTTAAACTGATGCAACTTTTAGACCTAGGTGTTTTATTAATTTAACTCACAATTTCTGTGTGTTTTAAATATTTTTTTATTACCCAAAGGAAAATTTAAAAATATGGGCAACTAATTTTTCAATTTTGTTAGGTTAATAAAAACTAATTTTCAAGAATTAAAATATGAATTCATTAATTTTTTATTTAATTGAGTCGATAAAAAACTTTGAAATTACTAGAATATTGGTCCATTAATTTTTTTGTTTTTTTGGGCCATGGAAGAAAATATTAATCAATGACGATTACAACATTTAGATATATGCGGCGAATGACGGATATAACAACTAGACTTAGGTATTTTATGCATCTCGCTCACAATTTAATTTTTTTTTAAATTCTTAAATTGAAAAAAAATTCAGCAACAAATTTTTAATCTAAGTTGAGCTAATAAAAAAGTTTCATTTTACTAAAATATAGGCTCATTAAATTTTTTATTTAATTGGAATAATAAAAAAATAAAATTTTTAAATTTTGTTAAGGTTTTTTTTTAGCTAAACATAAGAGACAATTAAGAGCATACCCACATTTAATATACTCTAAATTAAAAATAAAATTGTTGAGGAGTTTCGACTTTGTTTCAATCTTTGAGTTCAAAGTTAAAATGATGCAACTTTTAGACCTAGGTGTTTTATTAATTTAACTCACAATTTCTGTGTGTTTTAAATATTTTTTTATTACCCGAAGGAAAATTTAAAAATATGGGCAACTAATTTTTCAATTTTGTTAGGTTAATAAAAACTAATTTTTAAGAATTAAAATATGAATTCATTAATTTTTTGTTTAATTGAGTCGATAAAAAACTTTGAAATTACTAGAATATTGGTACATTAATTTTTTTGCTTTTTCGGGCCATGGAAGAAAATATTAATCAATGACGATTACAACATTAGGTATATGCGGTGAATGACAGATATAACAACTAGACTTAGGTATTTTATGTACCTCGCTCATAATTTAATTTTTTTAAAATTTAAATTTTAAATTCTTAAATTAAAAAAAAATTCAGTAACCAATTTTTAATCTAAGTTGAGCTAGTAAAAAAGTTTCATTTTATTAGAATATAGGCTCATTAATTTTTTTTTTGGGTTAATTTTAAAATTATAAGAATAATGTCTCATTAAATTTTTATTTAATTGGAATAATAAAAAAATAACCTTTTTAAATTTTGTTATGGTTTTTTTTTTTTAGCTAGACATAAGAGACAATTAAGAGCATACCACATTTAAAGTACTCTAAATTAGAAATAAAATTGTTGAGGAGTTTCAGCTTTTTTTCAGTCTTTGAGTTCAATGTTAAACGGATGCAACTTTTGGACCTAGGTGTTTTATTTATTTAATTTTAAATATTTTTTTATTACCCAAAGGAAAATTTAAAATATGGGCAACTAATTTTTCAATTTTGTTAGGTTAATGAAAACTAATTTTTAGGAATTAAAATATGAATTCATTAATTTTTTGTTTAATTGAGCCTGTAAAAAGCATTGAAATTACTAGCGTATTGGTCCATTAATTTTTTTTGCTCTTTTGGGACATGGACAAAAATATTAATCAATTACGATTATAACATTTAGATATATGAGACGAATGATGGATGTAACAACTAGACTTAGTTATTTTATATACCTCACTCACATTTTAAGTTTTTTTAAATTCTTAAATTAAAAAAGATATTTAGCAACAAATTTTTAATGTAAGTTGAGCGAGTAAAAAAGTTTCATTTTATTAAAATATAGGCTCATTAAATTTTCCATTTAATTGGAATAATAAAAAAATAACATTTTTAAATTTTTTTACTATTTTTTTTTAGCTAGACATAAGAGACAATTAAGAGCATACCCACATTTAATATACTCTAAATTAAAAATAAAATTATTGAGGAGTTTCGACTTTGTTTCAATCTTTGCGTTCAAAGTTAAACTGATGCAACTTTTAGACCTAGGTGTTTTATTTATTTAACTCACAATTTCTGTGTGTTTTAAATATTTTTTTATTACCCAAAGGAAAATTTAAAAATATGGGCAACTAATTTTTCAATTTTGTTAGGTTAATAAAAACTAATTTTTAAGAATTAAAATATAAATTCATTAATTTTTTGTTTAATTGAGTCGATAAAAAACTTTGAAATTACTAGAATATTGGTCCATTAATTTTTTTGCTTTTTTGGGCCATGGAAGAAAATATTAATCAATGACGATTACAACATTTAGATATATGCGGCGAATGACAGATATTACAACTAGACTTAGGTATTTTATAAACCTCGCTCATAATTTAATTTTTTTAAATTCTTAAATTAAAAAAAAATTGAGCAACCAATTTTTAATCTAAGTTTAGCTATTAAAAAAGTTTTCTTTTATTAGAATATAGGCTCATTAATTTTTTTTTGTGGGGTAATTTTCAAATTATAAGAATAATATCTCATTAAAATTTTATTTAATTGGAATAATAAAAAATAACCTTTTTAAATTTTGTTAAGGTTTTTTTTTTTTTAGCTAGACAAAAGAGACAATTACGAGCATACCCACATTCAAAGTACTCTAAATTAAAAATAAAATTATTGAGGAGTTTCGACCTTTTTTCAGTCTTTATGTTCAATGTTAAACGGTTGCAACTTTCAGACCTAGGTGTTTTATTTATTTAACTCACAATTTTTGTGTTTTTTAAATATTTCTTTTATTACCCAAAGGAAATTTTAAAAATATGGGCAACTAATTTTTCAATTTTGTTACGTTAATAAAAACTAATTTTTTGGAATTAAAAAATGAATTCATTAATTTTTTGTGCAATTGAGCCGATAAAAAACTTTGAAATTACTAGAATATATTGGTCCAATAATTTTTTGCTCTTTTTGGCCAAGGAAAAAAATATTAATCAATGACGATTATAACATTTAGATATATGAGACGAATGATGGATATAAAAACTAGACTTAGTTATTTTATGTACCTCACTCACAATTTAATTTTTTTAAAATTCTTAAATTAAAAAAGATATTCAGCAACAAATTTTTAATCTAAGTTGAGCTAATAAAAAAGTTTCATTTTATTAAAATATAGGCTCACTAAATTTTTTATTTAATTGGAATAATAAAAAAATAACATTTTTAAATTTTGTTAAGGTTTTTTTTTTAGCTAGACATAAGAGACAATTAAGAGCATACCCACATTTAATATACTCTAAATTAAAAATAAAATTGTTGAGGAGTTTCGACTTTGTTTCAATCTTTGAGTTCAAAGTTAAACTGATGCAACTTTTAGACCTAGGTGTTTTATTAATTTAACTCACAATTTCTGTGTGTTTTAAATATTTTTTTATTACCCAAAGGAAAATTTAAAAATATGGGCAACTAATTTTTCAATTTTGTTAGGCTAATAAAAACTAATTTTTAAGAATTAAAATATGAATTCATTAATTTTTTGTACAATTGAGCTGATGAAAAACTTTGAAATTACTAGAATATTGGTCCTTTAATTTTTTGCTCTTTTGGGCCATGGAAAAAAATATTAATCAATGACGATTATAACATTCAGATATATCAGGCGAATGACGGATATAACAACTAGACTTAGGTATTTTATGTACCTCGCTCACAATTTAATTTTTTTAAATTCTTAAATTAAAAAAAATTCAGCAACTAATTTTTAATCTAAGTTGAGCTAATAAAAAAGTTTCATTTTATTAGAATATAGGCTCATTAATTTTTTTATTGTGGGTTAATTTTCAAATTATAAGAATAATATCTCATTAAATTTTTATTCAATTGGAATAATAAAAAAAATAACCTTTTTAAATTTTGTTAAGGTTTTTTTTTTTTTAGCTAGACAAAAGAGATAATTACGAGCATACCCACATTCAAAGTACTCTAAATTAAAAATAAAATTATTCAGGAGTTTCGACTTTTTTTCAGTCTTTAAGTTCAATGTTAAACGGATGCAACTTTTAGACCTAGGTGTTTTATTTATTTAACTCACAATTTTTGTGTTTTTTAAATATTTCTTTTATTACCCAAAGGAAATTTTAAAAATATGGGCAACTAATTTTTCAATTTTGTTACGTTAATAAAAACTAATTTTTTGGAATTAAAAAATGAATTCATTAATTTTTTTTGCAATTGAGCCGATAAAAAACTCTGAAATTACTAGAATATTGGTCCAATAATTTTTTGCTCTTTTGGGCCATGGAAAAAAATATTAATCAATGACGATTATAACATTTAGATATATGAGATGAATGATGGATATAAAAACTAGACTTAGTTATTTTATGTACCTCACTCACAATTTAATTTTTTTTAAATTCTTAAATTAAAAAAGATATTCAGCAACAAATTTTTAATCTAAGTTGAGCTAATAAAAAAGTTTCATTTTATTAAAATATAGGCTCATTAAATTTTTTATTTAATTGGAATAATAAAAAAATAACATTTTTAAATTTTGTTAAGGTTTTTTTTTAGCTAGACATAAGAGACAATTAAGAGCATACCCACATTTAATATACTCTAAATTAAAAATAAAATTGTTGAGGAGTTTTGACTTTGTTTCAATCTTTGAGTTCAAAGTTTAACTGATGCAACTTTTAGACCTAGGTGTTTTATTAATTTAACTCACAATTTCTGTGTGTTTTAAATATTTTTTTATTACCCAAAGGAAAATTTAAAAATATGGGCAACTAATTTTTCAATTTTGTTAGGTTAATAAAAACTAATTTTCAGGAATTAAAATATGAATTCATTAATTTTTTGTTTAATTGAGTTGATAAAAAACTTTGAAATTACTAGAATATTGGTCCATTAATTTTTTTGCTTTTTTGGGCCATGGAAGAAAATATTAATCAATGACGATTACAACATTTAGATATATGCGGCGAATGACAGATATAACAACTAGACTTAGGTATTTTATGTACCTCGCTCACAATTTAATTTTTTAAATTCCTAAATTAAAAAAAAATTCAGCAACAAATTTTTAATCTAAGTTGAGCTAATAAAAAAGTTTCATTTTACTAAAATATAGGCTCATTAAATTTTTTATTTAATTGGAATAATAAAAAAATAAAATTTTTAAATTTTGTTAAGGTTTTTTTTTAGCTAAACATAAGAGACAATTAAGAGCATACCCACATTTAATATACTCTAAATTAAAAATAAAATTGTTGAGGAGTTTCGACTTTGTTTCAATCTTTGAGTTCAAAGTTAAAATGATGCAACTTTTAGACCTAGGTGTTTTATTAATTTAACTCACAATTTCTGTGTGTTTTAAATATTTTTTTATTACCCGAAGGAAAATTTAAAAATATGGGCAACTAATTTTTCAATTTTGTTAGGTTAATAAAAACTAATTTTTAAGAATTAAAATATGAATTCATTAATTTTTTGTTTAATTGAGTCGATAAAAAACTTTGAAATTACTAGAATATTGGTACATTAATTTTTTTGCTTTTTTGGGCCATGGAAGAAAATATTAATCAATGACGATTACAACATTAGGTATATGCGGCGAATGACAGATATAACAACTAGACTTAGGTATTTTATGTACCTCGCTCATAATTTAATTTTTTTAAATTCTAAATTTTAAATTCTTAAATTAAAAAAAAATTCAGTAACCAATTTTTAATCTAAGTTGAGCTAGTAAAAAAGTTTCATTTTATTAGAATATAGGCTCATTAATTTTTTTTTTGGGTTAATTTTCAAATTATAAGAATAATGTCTCATTAAATTTTTATTTAATTGGAATAATAAAAAAATAACCTTTTTAAATTTTGTTATGGTTTTTTTTTTTTTAGCTAGACATAAGAGACAATTAAGAGCATACCACATTTAAAGTACTCTAAATTAGAAATAAAATTGTCGAGGAGTTTTGACTTTTTTCAGTCTTTGAGTTCAATGTTAAACGGATGCAACTTTTGGACCTAGGTGTTTTATTTATTTAATTTTAAATATTTTTTTATTACCTAAAGGAAAATTTAAAATATGGGCAACTAATTTTTCAATTTTGTTAGGTTAATGAAAACTAATTTTTAGGAATTAAAATATGAATTCATTAATTTTTTGTTTAATTGAGCCTGTAAAAAGCATTGAAATTACTAGCGTATTGGTCCATTAATTTTTTTTGCTCTTTTGGGACATGGACAAAAATATTAATCAATGACGATTATAACATTTAGATATATGAGACGAATGATGGATGTAACAACTAGACTTAGTTATTTTATATACCTCACTCACATTTTAAGTTTTTTTAAATTCTTAAATTAAAAAAGATATTTAGCAACAAATTTTTAATGTAAGTTGAGTGAATAAAAAAGTTTCATTTTATTAAAATATAGGCTCATTAAATTTTCAATTTAATTGGAATAATAAAAAAATAACATTTTTAAATTTTGTTACGTTTTTTTTTTTAGCTAGACATAAGAGACAATTAAGAGCATACCCACATTTAATATACTCTAAATTAAAAATAAAATTATTGAGGAGTTTCGACTTTGTTTCAATCTTTGAGTTCAAAGTTAAACTGATGCAACTTTCAGACCTAGGTGTTTTATTAATTTAACTCACAATTTCTGTGTGTTTTAAATATTTTTTTATTACCCAAAGGAAAATTTAAAAATATGGGCAACTAATTTTTCAATTTTGTTAGGTTAATAAAAACTAATTTTCAGGAATTAAAATATGAATTCATTAATTTTTTGCTTAATTGAGTCGATAAAAAACTTTGAAATTACTAGAATATTGGTCCAATAATTTTTTTGCTTTTTTGGGCCATGGAAGAAAATATTAATCAATGACGATTACAACATTTAGATATATGTGGCGAATGACAGATATAACAACTAGACTTAGGTATTTTATGTACCTCGCTCACAATTTAATTTTTTTAAATTCTTAAATTAAAAAAAAAATTCAGCAACAAATTTTTAATCTAAGTTGAGCTAATAAAAAAGTTTCATTTTACTAAAATATAGGCTCATTAAATTTTTTATTTAATTGGAATAATAAAAAAATAACATTTTTAAATTTTGTTAAGGTTTTTTTTTTAGCTAGACATAAGAGACAATTAAGAGCATACCCACATTTAATATACTCTAAATTAAAAATAAAATTGTTGAGGAGTTTCGACTTTGTTTCAATCTTTGAGTTCAAAGTTAAACTGATGCAACTTTTAGACCTAGGTGTTTTATTAATTTAACTCACAATTTCTGTGTGTTTTAAATATTTTTTTATTACCCAAAGGAAAATTTAAAAATATGGGCAACTAATTTTTCAATTTTGTTAGGTTAATAAAAACTAATTTTTAAGAATTAAAATATGAATTCATTAATTTTTTGTTTAATTGAGTCGATAAAAAACTTTGAAATTACTAGAATATTGGTCCATTAATTTTTTTGCTTTTTTGGGCCATGGAAGAAAATATTAATCAATGACGATTACAACATTTAGATATATGTGGCGAATGACAGATATAACAACTAGACTTAGGTATTTTATGTACCTCTCTCACAATTTAATTTTTTTAAATTTTAAATTTTAAATTCTTAAATTAAAAAAAAAATCATTAACCAATTTTTAATCTAAGTTGAGCTAGTAAAAAAGTTTCATTTTATTAGAATATAGGCTCATTAATTTTTTTTTTTGGGTTAATTTTAAAATTATAAGAATAATGTCTCATTAAATTTTTATTTAATTGGAATAATAAAAAAATAACCTTTTTAAATTTTGTTATGGTTTTTTTTTTTAGCTAGACATAAGAGACAATTAAGAGCATACCACATTTAAAGTACTCTAAATTAGAAATAAAATTGTTGAGGAGTTTCAGCTTTTTTTCAGTCTTTGAGTTCAATGTTAAACGGATGCAACTTTTGTACCTAGGTGTTTTATTTATTTAATTTTAAATATTTTTTTATTACCCAAAGGAAAATTTAAAATATGGGCAACTAATTTTTCAATTTTGTTAGGTTAATGAAAACTAATTTTTAGGAATTAAAATATGAATTCATTAATTTTTTGTTTAATTGAGCCTGTAAAAAGCATTGAAATTACTAGCGTATTGGTCCATTAATTTTTTTTGCTCTTTTGGGACATGGACAAAAATATTAATCAATGACGATTATAACATTTAGATATATGAGACGAATGATGGATGTAACAACTAGACTTACTTATTTTATATACCTCACTCACATTTTAAGTTTTTTTAAATTCTTAAATTAAAAAAGATATTTAGCAACAAATTTTTAATGTAAGTTGAGCGAGTAAAAAAGTTTCATTTTATTAAAATATAGGCTCATTAAATTTTCCATTTAATTGGAATAATAAAAAAATAACATTTTTAAATTTTGTTACGTTTTTTTTTTTAGCTAGACATAAGAGACAATTAAGAGCATACCCACATTTAATATACTCTAAATTAAAAATAAAATTATTGAGGAGTTTCGACTTTGTTTCAATCTTTGAGTTCAAAGTTAAACTGATGCAACTTTTAGACCTAGGTGTTTTATTTATTTAACTCACAATTTCTGTGTGTTTTAAATATTTTTTTATTACCCAAAGGAAAATTTAAAAATATGGGCAACTAATTTTTCAATTTTGTTAGGTTAATAAAAACTAATTTTTAAGAATTAAAATATGAATTCATTAATTTTTTGTTTAATTGAGTCGATAAAAAACTTTGAAATTACTAGAATATTGGTCCATTAATTTTTTTGCTTTTTTGGTCCATGGAAGAAAATATTAATCAATGACGATTACAACATTTAGATATATGCGGCGAATGACGGATATAACAACTAGACTTAGGTATTTTATAAACCTCGCTCATAATTTAATTTTTTTAAATTCTTAAATTAAAAAAAAATTGAGCAACCAATTTTTAATCTAAGTTTAGCTATTAAAAAAGTTTTATTTTATTAGAATATAGGCTCATTAATTTTTTTTTGTGGGGTAATTTTCAAATTATAAGAATAATATCTCATTAAATTTTTATTTAATTGGAATAATAAAAAAATAACCTTTTTAAATTTTGTTAAGGTTTTTTTTTTTTTTTTTTTAGCTAGACAAAAGAGACAATTACGAGCATACCCACATTCAAAGTACTCTAAATTAAAAATAAAATTATTGAGGAGTTTCGACCTTTTTTCAGTCTTTATGTTCAATGTTAAACGGTTGCAACTTTTAGACCTAGGTGTTTTATTTATTTAACTCACAATTTTTGTGTTTTTTAAATATTTCTTTTATTACCCAAAGGAAATTTTAAAAATATGGGCAACTAATTTTTCAATTTTGTTACGTTAATAAAAACTAATTTCTAAGAATTAAAAAATGAATTCATTAATTTTTTGTGCAATTGAGCCGATAAAAAACTTTGAAATTACTAGAATATATTGGTCCAATAATTTTTTGCTCTTTTTGGCCAAGGAAAAAAATATTAATCAATGACGATTATAACATTTAGATATATGAGACGAATGATGGATATAAAAACTAGACTTAGTTATTTTATGTACCTCACTCACAATTTAATTTTTTTTAAATTCTTAAATTAAAAAAGATATTCAGCAACAAATTTTTAATCTAAGTTGAGCTAATAAAAAAGTTTCATTTTATTAAAATATAGGCTCATTAAATTTTTTATTTAATTGGAATAATAAAAAAATAACATTTTTAAATTTTGTTAAGGTTTTTTTTTTAGCTAGACATAAGAGACAATTAAGAGCATACCCACATTTAATATACTCTAAATTAAAAATAAAATTGTTGAGGAGTTTCGACTTTGTTTCAATCTTTGAGTTCAAAGTTAAACTGATGCAACTTTTAGACCTAGGTGTTTTATTAATTTAACTCACAATTTCTGTGTGTTTTAAATATTTTTTTATTACCCAAAGGAAAATTTAAAAATATGGGCAACTAATTTTTCAATTTTGTTAGGCTAATAAAAACTAATTTTTAAGAATTAAAATATGAATTCATTAATTTTTTGTTTAATTGAGTCAATAAAAAACTTTGAAATTACTAGAATATTGGTCCATTAATTTTTTTGCTTTTTTGGGCCATGGAAGAAAATATTAATCAATGACGATTACAACATTTAGTTATATGCGGCGAATGACAGATATAACAACTAGACTTAGGTATTTTATGTACCTCGCTCACAATTTAATTTTTTTAAATTCTTAAATTAAAAAAAAATTCAGCAACCAATTTTTAATCTAAGTTGAGCTAGTAAAAAAGTTTCATTTTATTAGAATATAGGCTCATTAATTTTTTTTTTTTGAGTTAATTTTCAAATTATAAGAATAATGTCTCATTAAATTTTTATTTAATTGGAATAATAAAAAAATAACCTTTTTAAATTTTGTTATGGTTTTTTTTGTTAGCTAGACATAAGAGATAATTAAGAGCATTCCACATTTAAAATACTCTAAATTAGAAATAAAATTGTTGAGGAGTTTCAGCTTTTTTTCAGTCTTTGAGTTCAATGTTAAACGGATGCAACTTTTGGACCTAGATGTTTTATTTATTTAATTTTAAATATGTTTTTTATTACCCAAAGAAAATTTAAAATATGGGCAACTAATTTTTCAATTTTGTTAGGTTAATAAAAACTAATTTTTAGGAATTAAAATATGAATTCATTAATTTTTTGTTTAATTGAGCCTGTAAAAAGCATTGAAATTACTAGCGTATTGGTCCATTAATTTTTTTTTGCTCTTTTGGGCCATGGAAAAAAATATTAATCAATGACGATGATAACATTTAGATATATGAGACGAATGATGGATATAACAACTACACTTAGTTATTTTATGTACCTCACTCACAATTTAATTTTTTTTAAATTCTTAAATTAAAAAAGATATTCAGCAACAAATTTTTAATCTAAGTTGAGCTATTAAAAAAGTTTCATTTTATTAAAATATAGGCACATTAAATTTTTTTTTATGTGGGTTAAGTTTCAAATTATAAGAATAATAGCTCATTAAATTTTTTATTTAATTGGAATAATAAAAAAAATAACATTTTTAAATTTTGTTAAGGCTTTTTTTTTAGCTAGACATAAGAGACAATTAAGAGCATACCCATATTTAAAGTACTCTAAATTAAAAATAAAATTATTGAGGAGTTTCGACTTTGTTTCAATCTTTGAGTTTAAAGTTAAACTGATGCAACTTTTAGACATAGGTGTTTTATTTATTTAACTCACAATTTCTGTGTGTTTTAAATATTTCTTTTATTACCCAAAGGAAATTTTAAAAATATGGGCAACTAATTTTTCAATTTTATTAGGTTAATAAAAACTAATTTTTAAGAATTAAAAAATGAATTCATTAATTTTTTGTTTAATTGAGCCAATAAGAAACTTTGAAATTACTAGAATATTGGTCCATTAATTTTTTTCTTTTTTGGGCCATGGAAAAAAAATATTAATCAATGACGATTATAACATTTAGATATATGAGACGAATGATAGATATAACTACTATACTTAGTAATTTTATGTACCTCACTCATAATTTAATTTTTTTTTTAAATTCTTTAATTAAAAAAGATATTCAGCAACAAATTTTTAATCTAAGTTAAGCTAATAAAAAAGTTTCATTTTATTAGAATATAGGCTCATTAAAAAAATAACCTTTTTAAATTTTGTTATGGTTTTTTTTTTTTAGCTAGACATAAGAGACAATTAAGAGCATACCAACATTTAAAGTACTCTAAATTAAAAATAAAATTGTTGAGGAGTTTTGACTTTGTTTCAATTTTTGAGTTCAATGTTAAAAGGATGCAACTTTTAGACCTAGGTATTTTATTTATTTAACTCATAATTTCTGTGTTTTTTAATATTTTTTTATTACCAAAATGAAAATTTAAAAACATGGGCAACTAATTTTTCAATTTTGTTAAGTTAATAAAAACTAATTTTTAAGAATTAAAATATGAATTCATTAATTTTTTTGTTTAATTGAGCCTGTAAAAAAATTTGAAATTACTAGAGTATTGGTTCAGTAATTTTTTTTGCTTTTTTGGGCCTTGGAAAAATATATTAATCAATGACGATTATAAAATTTAGATATATGAGACGAATGACGGGTATAACAACTAGACTTAAGTATTCTATATACCTCGCTCATAATTTAATTTTTTTTAAAATTCTTAAATTAAAAAAAGAAATCAGCAACCAATTTTTAATCTAAGTTGAGCTAATAAAAAAGTTTCATTTTATTAGAATATAGGCTCTTTAAATTTTTTTTTAGGTGGGTTAAGTTTCAAATTATAAGAATAATGGCTCATTAATTTTTTTTATTTAATTGAAATAATAAAAAAAATAACCTTTTTAAATTTTGTTAAGGTTTTTTTTTTAGCTAGACATACGAGACAATTAAAAGCATACCCACATTTAAAGTACTCTAAATTAAAAATAAAATTATTGAGGAGTTTCGACTTTGTTTCATCCTATTGTGGATAGTGATGAGTTGCAAAGGGAAAACATCTTTCATACTAGGTGTGTGGTGAAGGAGAAATTGTGTAGCATGATTATAGATGGGGGTAGTTGTTGCAATGTGGCTAGTTCCTTACTTGTGGAGAAATTAGGATTGCCTACCCTTAAGCATCCTAAACTTTATGGGTTGCAATGGCTAAATGATTGCAACAAAGTGAAGGTAACTAAGCAAGTAGTGGTACCTTTCACTATAGGGAGCTACCATGATGAGGTCTTATGTGATGTAGTGCCCATTATAGCTACACATATCTTGCTAGGTAGGCCATGGCAGTATGACAGGTATGTGATTCATGATGGGAGGAAGAATCACCACAATTTGAAGAAAGATGGCCGCACACATGCCTTGGTGCCCTTGTCACCATCACAAGCACATGAGGACCAAATGAAAATAAAATAAAATTAAAGTACTCTAAATTAAAAATAAAATTGTTTAGGAGTTTCGACTTTGTTTCAATCTTTGAGTTCAATGTTAAACGGACGCAACTTTTAGACCTAAGTGTTTTATTTATTTAACTCGTAATTTCTGTGTTTTTTAAATATTTTTTTATTACCCACAGGAAAATATAAAAAAATGGGCACCTAATTTTTCAATTTTGTTAGGTTAATGAAAACTAATTTTTTAGAATTAAAATATGAATTCATTAATTTTTTGTTTAATTGAGCCGATAAAAAACTTTGAAATTTCTAGAATATTGGTCCAATATTTTTTTTGCTTTTTTGGGCCATGGAAAAAAATATTAATCAATGACGATTATAACATTAAGATATATGAGACGAATGACGGATATAACAACTAGACTTAGATATTTTATGTACCTAGCTCATAATTTAATTTTTTTTAAAATTGTTAAATTAAAAAAAAATTTCAGCGACCAATTTTTAATCTAAGTTGAGCTAATAAAAAAGTTTCATTTTATTAGAATATAGGCTCATTAATTTTTTTTTAAGTGGGTTAAGTTTCAAATTATAAGAATAATGGCTCATTAAATTTTTTATTTAATTGGAATAATAAAAAAATAACCTTTTTAAATTTTTTTAAGGTTTTTTTTTAGCTAGACATAAGAGACATTTAAGAGCATACCCACATTTAAAGTACTTTAAATTAGAAATAAAATTGTTGAGGAGTTTCGACTTTGTTTCAATATTTGAGTTCAATGTTAAACAGATACAACTTTTAGACTTAGGTATTTTATTTACTTAAGCCACAATTTCTGTGTTTTTTAAATATTTTTTTATTACTCAAAGGAAAATTTAAAAAAATGGGCAAGTAATTTTTCAAATTTGTTAGGTTAACAAAAACAAATTTTAAAGAATTAAAATATGAATTTATTAATTTTTTGTTCAATTGAGCCGGTAAAAAACTTTGAAATTACTAGAGTATTGGTCCATTAATTTTTTTTGCTTTTTTGGGATATGGAAAAAAATATTAATCAATGACGATTATAACATTTAGATATACGAGACGAATGACGGATGTAACAACTAGACTTAGGTATTTATGTACCTCGCTCACAATTTAATTTTTTTAAAATTCTTAAATTAAAAAAAAAAATTCAGCAGCCAATTTTTAATCTAAGTTGAGTTAATAAAAAAGTTTCATTTAATTAGAATATAGTCTGATTAAATTTTTTTTTTAAGTGGGTTACGTTTCAAATTATAAGAATAATGGCTCATTAAATTTTTTATTTAATTGGAATAATAAAAAATAACCTTCTTAAATTTTGTTAAGGTTTTTTTTTAGCTAGACATAAGAGACAATTAAGAGCATACCCATATTTAAAGTACTCTAAACTAAAAATAAAATTGTTAAGGAGTTTCGATTTTGTTTCAATCTTTGAGTTCATTGTTAAACGGATGCAACTTTTAGACCTTGGTGTTTTATTTATTTAACTCACAATTTCTGTATTTTTTTATTTTTATCCAATGGAAAATTTAAAAATATGGGCAAGTAATTTTTCAATTTTGTTAGGTTAATAAAAACTAATTTTTAAGAATTAAAATATCAATTCATTAATTTTTTATTTAATTGAGCCAGTAAAAAATTTTGAAATTACTAGAGTATTGGTCCATTAATGTTTTTGCATTTTTGGGCCATGGAAAAAAATATTAATCAATGACGATTATAACATTCAGATATAAGAGGCGAATGACGGATATAACAACTAGACTAAGGTATTTTATGTACCTCGCTCACAATATAATTTTTTTAAATTCTTAAATTAAAAAAAATTCAGCAACCAATTATTAATCTAATTTGAGCTAATAAAAAAGTTTCATTTTATTAGAATATAGGCTCATTAATTTTTTTTTTTTAAGTGGGTTAAGTTTCAAATTATAAGAATAATGGCTCATTAAATTTTTATTTAATTGGAATAATAAAAAACTAACCTTTTTGAATTTTGTTAAGGTTTTTTTTTTTAGCTAGACATAAGGGACAATTAAGAGCATACCCATATTTAAAGTACTCTAAATTAAAAATAAAATTGTTGAGGAGTTTCGACTTTGTTTCAATATTTGAGTTCAATGTTAAACGGATGCAACTTTTAGACCTTGGTGTTTTATTTATTTAACTCACAATTTCTGTATTTTTTAAATATTTCTTTTATTACCCAAAGGAAATTTTAAAACTATGGGCAACTAATTTTTCAATTTTGTTAGGCTAATAATAAGTAATTTTTAAGAATTAAAATATGAATTCATTAATTTTTTGTGCAATTGAGCCGATAAAAAACTTTGAAATTACTAGAATATTGGTCCATTAACTTTTTGCTCTTTTGGGCCATGGAAAAAAATATTAATCAATCACGATTATAACATTTAGATATATGAGGCGAATGATGGATATAACAACTAGTGTCACGACCTAGGGATGGGGTTGGGACGTGCTTGTTCAACCAGCTACGCACTGGGGTGGAAACTTCGTGTCCCACATCGGAAACGGGAAGAAAAGATTTGGGCCATATATGTGGGAGCCTTCCTCACCTGGTCAGCGCGCTTTTGGGAATGAAACCTCCCAAGGGACAAATCCGTGAGGCCCATGGGCCAAAGCGGACAATACGAACTGGAGAAGGATCGGGCTGTTACAATTTGGTATCGAGCCGACTCCTCTAGTACGGTGTGTGGTGCGAGGACACACCAAAGTGAAGTCGGTGGGCTTGTCACGACCAGGATGGGGTTGGGACGTGTTTGTTCAACCAGCTACACACCGGGTGGAAACTCGTGTCCCACATCTAAACGGAAGAAAAGATTTGGGCCATATATGTGGAGCCTTCCTCACCGTCGGTCGCTTTGGGAATGAAACCTCCCAAGGGACAAATCCGTGAGGCCCATGGGCCAAAGCGGACAATACTAACCGGAGAAGGATCGGGCTGTTACAACTAGACTTAGTTATTTTATGTACCTCACTCACAATTAAATTTTTTTAAAATTCTTAAATTAAAAAAAAAAAATTCAGCAACAAATTTTTAATCTAAGTTGAGCTAATAAAAAAGTTTCATTTTATTAAAATATAGGCTCATTAAATTTTTTTCTTATGTGGGTTAAGTTTCAAATTATAAGAATAATGGCTCATTAAATTTTTTATTTAATTGGAATAATAAAAAAATAACCTTTTTAAATTTTGTTAAAGTTTTTTTTCTTAGCTAGACATAAGAGACAATTAAGAGCATTCCCACATTTAAAGTACTCTAAATTAAAAATAAAATTGATGAGGAGTTTCGACATTGTTTCAATCTTTGAGTTCAATGTTAAACGAATGCAACTTTTAGACCTTGGTATTTTATTTATTTAACTCACAATTTCTGTGTTTTTTAAATATTTTTTCATTACCCAATGGAAAATTAAAAAATATGGGCAACTAATTTTTCAATTTTGTTAGGTTAATAAAAGCTAGTTTTTAAGAATTAAAAAATTAATTCATTAATTTTTTGTTTTATTGAGCAGGTAAAAAACTTTGAAATTACTAGAGTATTGGTCCATTAATGTTTTTGCTTTTTTGGGCCATGGAAAAAAATATTAATCAATGATGATTATAACATTTAGATATATGAGACGAATGACGGATATAACAACTAGACTTAGGTGTTTTATGTACCTCGCTCATAATTTATTTTTTTTTTTAATTCTTAAATTAAAAAAAAATTCAGCAACTAATTTTTAATCTAAGTTGAGCTAATAAAAAAGTTTCATTTTATTAGAGTATAGGCTCATTAAATTTTTTTTTAAGTGGGTTAAGTTTCAAATTATAAGAATAATGGCTCATTAAATTTTTTATTTAATTGGAATAATAAAAAAAATAACCTTTTTAAATTTTTTTAAGGTTTTTTTTTAGCTAGACATAAGAGACAATTAAGAGCATACCCACATTTAAAGTACTCTAAATTAAAAATAAAATTGTTAAGGAGTTTCGATTTTGTTTCCATCTTTGAGTTCATTGTTAAACGGATGCAACTTTTAGACCTTAGTGTTTTATTTATTTAACTCACAATTTCTGTATTTTTTTATTTTTACCCAAAGGAAAATTTAAAAATATGGGCAAGCAATTTTTCAATTTTGTTAGGTTAATAAAAACTAATTTTTAAGAATTAAAATATCAATTCATTAATTTTTTATTTAATTGAGCCAGTAAAAAATTTTGAAATTACTAGAGTATTGGTCCATTAATGTTTTTGCTTTTTTGGGCCATGGAAAAAAATATTAATCAATGACGATTATAACATTTAGATATATAAGACGAATGACGGATATAACAACTAGACTTAAGTATTTTATGTACCTCGCTCATAATTTAATTTTTTTTTTAAATTCTTAAATTAAAAACAAAAAATTCAGCAACCAATTTTTAATCTAAGTTCAGCTAATAAAAAAGTTTCATTTTATTAGAATATAGGCTCATTAATTTTTTTTTAAGTGGGTTAAGTTTTAAATTATAAGAATAATGGCTCATTAAATTTTTTATTTAATTAGAATAATAAAAAAAATAACCTTTTAAAATTTTGTTAAGTTTTTTTTTTTACCTAGACATAAGAGACAATTAAGAGCATACCCACATTTAAAGTACTCTAAATTAAAAATAAAATTGTGGAGGACTTTCGGCTTTGTTTCAATCTTTGAGTTTAATGTAAAACGGATGTAACTTTTAGACCTAGGTGCTTTATTTATTTAACTCACAATTTCAGTATTTTTTTAATATTTTTTTTATTACCCAAAGGAAAATTTAAAAATATAGGCAACTAATTTTTCAATTTTGTTAGGCTAATAAAAACTAATTTTTAAGAATTAAAATATGAATTCATTAATTTTTTATTTAATTGAGCAGATAAAAAACTTTGAAATTACTAGAGTATTGGTCCATTAATGTTTTTGCTTTTTTGGGCCATGGAAAGAAATATTAATAAATGACAATTATAATATTTAGATATATGAGACGAATAATGGATATAACAACTAGACTTAGGCATTTTATGTACCTCGCTCACAATTAAATTATTTTAAATTCTTAAATTAAAAAAAAAAATCAGCAACCAATTTTTAATCTAAGTTGAGCTAATAAAAAAGTTTCATTTTATTAGAATGTAGGCTCAATAATTTTTATTTTCTTTAAGTGGGTTAAGTTTCAAATTATTAGAATAATGGCTCATTAAATTTTTATTTAATTGGAATAATAAAAAAATAACCTTTTTAAATTTTGTTAAGGTTTTTTTTTTAGCTAGACATAAGGGACAATTAAGAGCATACCCATATTTAAAGTACTCTAAATTAAAAATAAAATTATTGAGGAATTTCAACTTTGTTTCAATATATGAGTTCAATGTTAAACGGATGCAAATTTTAGACCTTGGTGTTTTATTTATTTAACTCACAATTTCTGTTTTTTTTTTAATATTTCTTTTATTACCCAAAGGAAATTTTAAAAATATGGGCAACTAATTTTGCAATTTTGTTAGGTTAATAAAAAGTAATTTTTAAGAATTAAAATATGAATTCATTAATTTTTTGTGCAATTGAGCCGATAAAAAACTTTGAAATTACTAGAATATTGGTCCATTAATTTTTTGCTCTTTTGGGCCATGGAAAAAAATATTAATCAATGACGATTATAACATTTAGATATATGAGACGAATGATGGATATAACAACTAGACTTAGTTATTTTATGTACCTCACTCACAATTTAATTTTTTTTAATTCTTAAATTAAAAAAAAATTCAGCAACAAATTTTTAATCTAAGTTGAGCTAATAAAAAAGTTTCATTTTATTAAAATATAGGCTCATTAAATTTTTTTCTTATGTGGGTTAAGTTTCAAATTATAAGAATAATGGCTCATTAAATTTTTTATTTAATTGGAATAATAAAAAAATAACCTTTTTAAATTTTGTTAAGGTTTTTTTTCTTAGCTAGACATAAGAGACAATTAAGAGCATTCCCACATTTAAAGTACTCTAAATTAAAAATAAAATTGTTGAGGAGTTTCGACATTGTTTCAATCTTTGAGTTCAATGTTAAACGAATGCAACTTTTAGACCTTGGTATTTTATTTATTTAACTCACAATTTCTGTGTTTTTTAAATATTTTTTTATTACCCAATGGAAAATTTAAAAATATGGGCAACTAATTTTTCAATTTTGTTAGGTTAATAAAAGCTAGTTTTTAAGAATTAAAAAATTAATTCATTAATTTTTTGTTTTATTGAGCAGGTAAAAAACTTTGAAATTACTAGAGTATTGGTCCATTAATGTTTTTGCTTTTTTGGGCCATGGAAAAAAATATTAATCAATGACGATTATAACATTAAGATATATGAGACGAATGACGGATATAACAACTAGACTTAGATATTTTATGTACCTAGCTCATAATTTAATTTTTTTTAAAATTGTTAAATTAAAAAAAAATTTCAGCGACCAATTTTTAATCTAAGTTGAGCTAAAAAAAAAGTTTCATTTTATTAGAATATAGGCTCATTAAATTTTTTTTTAAGTGGGTTAAGTTTCAAATTATAAGAATAATGGCTCATTAAATTTTTTATTTAATTGGAATAATAAAAAAATAACCTTTTTAAATATTTTTAAGGTTTTTTTTTAGCTAGACATAAAAGACATTTAAGAGCATACCCACATTTAAAGTACTTTAAATTAGAAATAAAATTGTTGAGGAGTTTCGACTTTGTTTCAATATTTGAGTTCAATGTTAAACAGATACAACTTTTAGACTTAGGTATTTTATTTACTTAAGCCACAATTTCTGTGTTTTTTAAATATTTTTTTATTACCCAAAGGAAAATTTAAAAAAATGGGCAAGTAATTTTTCAAATTTGTTAGGTTAACAAAAACAAATTTTAAAGAATTAAAATATGAATTTATTAATTTTTTGTTCAATTGAGCCGGTAAAAAACTTTGAAATTACTAGAGTATTGGTCCATTAATTTTTTTTGCTTTTTTGGGATATGGAAAAAAATATTAATCAATGACGATTATAACATTTAGATATACGAGACGAATGACGGATGTAACAACTAGACTTAGGTATTTATGTACCTCGCTCACAATTTAATTTTTTTAAAATTCTTAAATTAAAAAAAAATTCAGCAGCCAATTTTTAATCTAAGTTGAGTTAATAAAAAAGTTTCATTTAATAAGAATATAGTCTGATTAAATTTTTTTTTAAGTGGGTTACGTTTCAAATTATAAGAATAATGGCTCATTAAATTTTTTATTTAATTGGAATAATAAAAAATAACCTTTTTAAATTTTGTTAAGGTTTTTTTTTAGCTAGACATAAGAGACAATTAAGAGCATACCCACATTTAAAGTACTCTAAACTAAAAATAAAATTGTTAAGGAGTTTCGATTTTGTTTCAATCTTTGAGTTCATTGTTAAACGGATGCAACTTTTAGACCTTGGTGTTTTATTTATTTAACTCACAATTTCTGTATTTTTTTATTTTTACCCAAAGGAAAATTTAAAAATATGGGCAAGTAATTTTTCAATTTTGTTAGGTTAATAAAAACTAATTTTTAAGAATTAAAATATCAATTCATTAATTTTTTATTTAATTGAGCCAGTAAAAAATTTTGAAATTACTAGAGTATTGGTCCATTAATGTTTTTGCTTTTTTGGGCCATGGAAAAAAATATTAATCAATGACGATTATAACATTCAGATATAAGAGGCGAATGACGGATATAACAACTAGACTAAGGTATTTTATGTACCTCGCTCACAATTTAATTTTTTTAAATTCTTAAATTAAAAAAAATTCAGCAACCAATTATTAATCTAATTTGAGCTAATAAAAAAGTTTCATTTTATAAGAATATAGGCTCATTAATTTTTTTTTAAGTGGGTTAAGTTTCAAATTATAAGAATAATGGCTCATTAAATTTTTATTTAATTGGAATAATAAAAAAATAACCTTTTTGAATTTTGTTAAGGTTTTTTTTTTAGCTAGACATAAGGGACAATTAAGAGCATACCCATATTTAAAGTACTCTAAATTAAAAATAAAATTGTTGAGGAGTTTCGACTTTGTTTCAATATTTGAGTTCAATGTTAAACGGATGCAACTTTTAGACCTTGGTGTTTTATTTATTTAACTCACAATTTCTGTATTTTTTAAATATTTCTTTTGTTACCCAAAGGAAATTTTAAAAATATGGGCAACTAATTTTTCAATTTTGTTAGGTTAATAATAAGTAATTTTTAAGAATTAAAATATGAATTCATTAATTTTTTGTGCAATTGAGCAGATAAAAAACTTTGAAATTACTAGAATATTGGTCCATTAACTTTTTGCTCTTTATGGCCATGGAAAAAAATATTAATCAATGACGATTATAACATTTAGATATATGAGACGAATGATGGATATAACAACTAGACTTTGTTATTTTATGTACCTCACTCACAATTAATTTTTTTTTAAATTCTTAAATTAAAAAAAAAAATTCAGCAACAAAATTTTAATCTAAGTTGAGCTAATAAAAAAGTTTCATTTTATTAAAATATAGGCTCATTAAATTTTTTTCTTATGTGGGTTAAGTTTCAAATTATAAGAATAATGGCTCATTAAATTTTTTACTTAATTGGAATAATAAAAAAATAACCTTTTTAAATTTTGTTAAGGTTTTTTTTCTTAGCTAGACATAAGAGACAATTAAGAGCATTCCCACATTTAAAGTACTCTAAATTAAAAATAAAATTGATGAGGAGTTTCGACATTGTTTCAATATTTGAGTTCAATGTTAAACGAATGCAACTTCTAGACCTTTGTATTTTATTTATTTAACTCACAATTTCTGTGTTTTTTAAATATTTTTTTATTACCCAATGGAAAATTTAAAAATATGGGCAACTAATTTTTCAATTTTGTTAGGTTAATAAAAGCTAGTTTTTAAGAATTAAAAAATTAATTCATTAATTTTTTGTTTTATTGAGCAGGTAAAAAACTTTGAAATTACTAGAGTATTGGTCCATTAATGTTTTTGCTTTTTTGGGCCATGGAAAAAAAATATTAATCAATGACGATTATAACATTTAGATATATGAGACGAATGACGGATATAACAACTAGACTTAGGTGTTTTATGTACCTCGCTCATAATTTAATTTTTTTTAAATTCTTAAATTAAAAAAAAATTCAGTAACTAATTTTTAATCTAAGTTGAGCTAATAAAAAAGTTTCATTTTATTAGAATATAGGCTCATTAAATTTTTTTTTTTAAGTGGGTTAAGTTTCAAATTATAAGAATAATGGCTCATTAAATTTTTTATTTAATTGGCATAATAAAAAAAATGACCTTTTTAAATTTTTTTAAGGTTTTTTTTTAGCTAGACATAAGAGACAATTAAGAGCATACCCACATTTAAAGTACTCTAAATTAAAAATAAAATTGTTAAGGAGTTTCGATTTTGTTTCCATCTTTGAGTTCATTGTTAAACGGATGCAACTTTTAGACCTTGGTGTTTTATTTATTTAACTCACAATTTCTGTTTTTTTTTTATTTTTACCCAAAGGAAAATTTAAAAATATGGGCAAGCAATTTTTCAATTTTGTTAGGTTAATAAAAACTAATTTTTAAGAATTAAAATATTAATTCATTAATTTTTTATTTAATTGAGCCAGTAAAAAATTTTGAAATTACTAGAGTATTGGTCCATTAATGTTTTTGCTTTTTTGGGCCATGGAAAAAAATATTAATCAATGACGATTGTCGACACCATATTTTGGCCGATCCCCAAAATCAACAAGACTTTGAAACCGATCCCCAGCACTAGGTCTCCCTGGGCCAGCCAAATGACATTTCCGACTTCTCTTCATTTTTCTTTACCAGATGACCATATTTCCGAACTCTCCTTAAAAGGAATTGAATCAATGCTAAGTCCTAACATTCGTTAAAGCCCTGCCGATCTCTCAAATCATTTACCGATCTCTCGGGTATATCCCTGATCTCTGTTGATAAATGAAGTGAACTAGCATTAGATCTTTTCTTACCAGTTTTAGTGCCGATCTCCTTTTCGGAAGATTAAGAGCTAAGGTTTTGGGTCGGTTTAATGAGGGTTCCGATCTTAAGTTTTCAAGTTAAATTTTCAATTTTAATCAAGTCCCGTTCAGCATTTCTTCCCCACCGATCTAATGTTTATTGTGCTTTCCGATCTCTTATACTTAGATTAATAATTTGCATTTTTGTCTTGCTGTGCTCATACAATCAAATACTCAGACAAACAATGGTTTAAAATTTTCCGATCACAACCCTTCATTGAACAAAGAGGCATTCCATTTCATTTCATAATTTGTACAAGTTATTCGGCTGGGGGATCACCCCCAGCCTGATTTACATTCTGCTCACTCTCTCTCTCACCTTCGGCTTCCTCCCCACTGTCCTCATCGTCGCCCTCAGGAGCCAGGTCGGCCATCCAGGAGAAGTCCTCTTCAGGGTAGCGCTTCTGGAGTTCGGCCAAGAGGTCCTTGTGAGCATTCACATAGGCTCCGGCTATCCCTGTCACCATCTCTTCATCCTTCTCTTTAAGCTCCTCATCCTTCGCCTTAAGCTCCTCGTCTTTCTCCTTAAGCTCCTCGATGAGTTGGGCGACCTGAGCAGCTTCGTTGGCGTGAAGCGCCTGGACTTCCCCAAGAGCACGGTCCCTCTCAGCCAAAATCTGATTCTGTTCGGCCAGCCTGTCTTCATGGAACTTTGCCCGTCCCTCGACTTGAGATATATAATCCCGAGCGGATGAGAGTTGGGATCGGAGGGAAGCCAATTCCTGATTTTTCTTCCCGATCTCCTTACCCAGACGCTGGACCTTTTCCCAAACCATGGTCTGATTCACCAGGCACTCCACATTCAGACTCATGGAGTGAGTCAAGATGTCATCAAGGCTGCTCGAGGATAGCCTGTCCCGATCCTCCCGAAGAAAGATGGAAGACCCCAAGACTTGGGCAAAACCGGGGTTCTCCCGTACAGTCCGGTTATTCTTCAAAGACTCCATTAACTTCTGGGCGCCACGAGAGGAGGTCCTCCCAGAAGATTGAGAAGGCCCCCTTTCCGTGCTTGGGACAACTGAAAGAGTCGGAGGCTGCTCTTCCGTTCTAGGAGGAGATCGGACAGCTTCTGAGGTCGGCGGACCCGAAGGTTGAGGCGGGTCTCTTTGTATCTCCCCAGGCTCATGACCGGGTGTTTGAAGTCGTTCCGAACGCTTCATCTCCTTTATCTTCCGGGAGATCTCTTTCCTTCTTCCGCTTCCTAGAACCCTCACCACCCGCCATACCTGCACAAAGAAAAGGTTAGTGAGATCGCTAAGGTCGTGAGAACCGAGATATAGAAAATACCAATGCCGAGGTCAGAGAGCGGAAGTTCGCGGTCTTGGCCAGTGAGCAATTGAATAGTCCAATGGTGCAGCTCGGCAGTCACCGCATCCAAACAAGAATACTTTTGAGTGGCGGCCTGACTCTTCAGATCCATCACTATTAAACTTTCCTCCTGACTCAGGGTAATGTGCTTCGGAAGCAAGGGCCCCTGGTACCACCAGCTACGGGGGAAGTCCTCAAAGCAGCTCGGATCTTTGCTCCTCAGAATGAAGAAACGGTTCTTCCAATTCTTAAGGGATGAGGGCAAATCGGAAAAGAGCCCGCAATTAGGCTTCGCCTGAAAGAACCAGTGTTCGTCATCCTTTCGGCGAGTTAGTCTGTGCAGCTCGGCGAACACCTTAGCCGTAGGACTGATTCCCTTAGCACGGCATAGACCTCGGAAGGCTACCAAGATCCGCCACGAGTTGGGGTGAATTTGAACAATGCATGCTCGGTGAAGTTTTAAGACCTCCTTGTAGAAATCGTCTAGAGGGAACCTCAGACCGGCCTTTAACTGTTCCTCGTACACCATAACCATGTCATTCTCTTCAAAGGAGTGATCGACACGAAGATCGCCGTGGCACTTGATTATCTCTGCATTTAATCAGCCGAATATTATATTCTTGGTGAACGATTGCTGTTCGGTTTCTCTAAGAACCGACGGTAGCTCGTCTATAGGGAGAGTCTCTCTCCCTGAAGAAGGTGCGAGCCTCGATGGTATGACCCGCCCCCGAGTTGGAGCGGAGGCCCTGGGAGGTTCTTGTTGAACGCTTGGCCCGACTGCCTCTTCTTCATCAGACGATGACCACGAGAACTGAATCGAAGGAGGGCTCGCCGCTCTCTGACCTTCGGCACCGTTCATTTTCAAAAGAAACAAAGAATTTAAATTAAAAAGAGGATCAAAGCCCTTACCGGAGTCTGATCGGCGTCGGAAGAACTTGAGAAAACGAGAGAACTTCGAAGTTGTGAGCAGGGGATTGAAAATGGAATGAGAGAACAACTGGCTAACCCTCCCACCCCTATTTATACTAGTCCGAGCATTTAATGCTCGCGAGGTTCTAGGCAACGCATTGATTGGTGGAACTCGACAGCTGTTCTGACACTTCTCTCAAATATCCGAATGTTCAGGGATGGGTTAATTGGAGATCGGCATAATAAGTTAAATATTTTGAATAAAGGATCAGTTAAGTATCATTCAGGTAAAGAACCAGATCGGATAACCACATTAGAGATCGGAAAAATAGTCAATAAGATGATAACCGATAAAATAAAGTCTTTATTTTCAAAAGATCGGATTACATCATTTGGGCGATCTCTAGGGATCGGATTACACTAACATTGGATCACATCATTTCTGTGATCTCTAGAGATCGGATTGCATTGAAAATAAAAGACATCATTTGGGCGATCTCTAGGGATCGGACTACAATAAAGGTCTAACTACATCATTTGGGCGATCTCTAGAGATCTGATTACATTTTAGGATTACATCATTTGGGCGATCTCTAGAGATCGGTGGAACATCCTATCTAAAAGGCCTATGTCAAAGCCTAGTCTTGTGGCTGAATCAAAAGATGTGTTTGACCAGGAGACCGGCTGTTGGCATCGGATAGATGTGCAGCTCAGATGGGGTGACTATGACTCCCATGAAGATGAGAGACATCGTCACCGATGTTACCACCCGAAACCGACCCGCTGTCGGAACACCCAATGTGGAGGAAAACCGCTGTCGGAACACTCAATGTGATGAGAAACCGAATGAACTCAGTTGAGCGACTCGAGATCGCTACAACCAAGGTCCGCAATACAGATCGGTCAAATCCAGTCCTCTCACCATCGTCAGTTAAGGTCATTCGATCACCGGGATCGTGAATTTTCAGTCGGTGAGTAAAGAAGTTCATCGGAAAAAGATCAAAGCCACAGTTATAGCCAGAACTTCCACCGGAGCAGCTAGAACAGGGAAAGTAAGAAAGGAAGAGAGGAAAATCAGATGAAAGAAATGTCTCTGTCGACAGGAGTATATATAGGGGAAAATGAGCATTTATTGCTGAGCAGAAAACGAAGCGAACGCTTCGGGAATCGAGGGACAATTAATACTTTGACCAGACCGGACCTGAAGAAGGGAAAAGATCGGAATAATAGATCGGAAGGTGGGAGACCAGCATGAAAGGTCGGAAAGAACATGTGAAAGAGATCAGAAAGAGGAGGGATCGGTAGGCAAAAAGAATAAGACAAATTCCAATAACCGTCGTCAGAATCAGAGCCGAGGTAGTTAAGGCGTTGCAGACGAGATCTCCACCGCACGCCTAAGAATCGCCCGCAATGCTGACAGGTGCCAGGGTATGTCATGACAGTCCTGTACATCCCAATCTCCACCGTTGATCCCACTTGTAAGGACAAACCCGGAACCCTTAGATCAAGAGAGAAGACGACAATACCAGCGTCTTTCGCTCTTAGCCCTCGGATCGTTCCGGACAAGGAAATTTGGGACCGTCAGATGGAAAGAAGAAAAGGACAAATATTATGAAGAGTGATCTCAACCATTCATTTTGATTCTCTTTAATTCCTGAACCTCCGATCATGTCCTTCGAAATCTCGACCCTCCATCTCCCTCAAATAAATCCTGACCCTTCACGAAGAGCACCCGATTCCTATAAATACCTGCATAAAAACTGTTCAAGGGACGGGCAAGAAAAATAGACAAGAGGCTGTTATTATAGCAGAGGAACTCTGAAATTTCATTTAGTTTACTACTCTGCTACTTAGAAGTGTCAATCAAAAAGACTTTTGAAACAAGTTTTCTGAAGTGTTTTTCTTGAAAAGATTCTGAATACTGGAACTCTACATTTCCAGTTTGTTCATTATCTGGTCACACTCTCACTTTCTGCCTTTTATCATTTCTGTCCAAGCTCAACTTCATTCTATTCGGTTCTTTTCATCTTGATCTGATCGCATTTTAGCTAATCACCCTCCAGTTCACGAGGAACACCACCCCTCAGGCCAATCAATCCTTGCCTTATCACTATTTGGCACCCCATAGTTATTTTAGTAGCTTTGGCTCCTCACAGGTAAGAGCTCATACTACTGTTTTATTAAATGCTTACATTTACTTTCTGCATTTTCTTTGTTCTTCTCACATCTGTGACTTTCTACTTTTGCACGAACGATCCCCAAAGAATGTTACTGTAAGAGCTCATATCACTGTTTTATTAAATGCTTACATTTACTTTCTGCATTTTCTTTGTTCTTCTCACATCTGTGACTTTCTACTTTTGCACAAACGATCCCCAAAGAATGTTACTGTAAGAGCTCATATCACTGTTTTATCGAGTGTCTACATTTACTTTCTGCATTTTCTTTGTTCTTCTCACATCTGTGACTTTCTACTTTTACACAAACGATCCCCAAAGAATGACACTCTCAAATCATCTATTTAGTGAC